>NW_026129477.1:0-52320 GCF_022985175.1 Labeo rohita | reverse complement strand
CCATGTGAAAAGTGAAGAAGAACCAAGAGCTGAGAGGGACCCAGCTGAAGTCCTGTGATCTTTGGGAAATGGAAAGACAAGGCCGCAAGGCCTGGCGCACACTTAGGGAAGTCCTGAAGAGTTCTAGCTCATCTTCTTAGGTTCTCCAAGAACCACTGACTGACTGAGGCGAGTCATGAAGATGAAGGTCCATGAACCAATGGTAACTTTCACCTTTGGAGAGAAAGTTTACGACTCTTTGTCTGTGAGCATGGTATTTTGCATATGTAATTCGATTGGGTGTTGATGCAAAACCTACTAAGGTTTCTTAAAACACTAACATGTTGCAAAGGTATCAACATCTAATTTACACCATCTTTTAGATCATTAAAATACAAACTCAAAGAGTCCAAGCATGACATAGGCGGGTTATACTACTAGTCACCTATCATAATACATGCATAAAACAGTAGAAAGACAAATACAAATACAACAGACAAAATTAAAATACAATGCAGTAATACTGTACACAATGACCTGGGCTATGTGTGATAGGAAGGTCAAAGATAGGTTTGTCTGTGAATGAATGGGAAAGTAGTCATTTCCTATAGCAGTATGTTTCTGTTTTAGAGAGATTTAAGTAGGGGGAGATTCTCTCTACATACTTGCAGGTTGTAAAGTTTATCTGATCCGGCCCGAGGTATTCTGGTGTCCATGGTAACCAGGGGCCTGGTGGGCCATTGGAGACGTCCCGGCAGACAGTGTTGTGGATTGGGCGAGGGGGTCTGTGATTATTTGTTAATTTAATGAATCATTGATTTAGCGAATCAAATGAACCATTGTGTGTCTGATTGGCCCAAACGCTACACTTGCATCTTGTTTGAATCAGGGTTTTATTTACTCACTGAGACTGTCTGTTTTCTCCAGGTGTGTTTGGTGCCGATACAAATGGAGTGAAGCCAGTGTCAGTGATGGAGGGAGATTCTGTCACTCTACACAGTGATGTTACTAAAGTACAGGGAGATGATCTGATACTGTGGTTGTTTAGACCTGAAGAGACTTGTATAGCTCAAATCTATAAGCTGAACATTGACATGTATGACAGTACTGTGACATTTGGATACAGACTGCAGATGGACAGTCAAACTGGATCTCTGACCATCAGAAACATCAGAACTGAACACAGTGGACTTTATAAACTACAGATCTTCAGAAACAGAAAAACTTCATACGAAAGATTCAGTGTTACTGTCTATGGTGAGTAAATTGATTCTCATGATAATCCAGTGTAATGAAACAAAAATGAAATTGCTTTCCCCCTAATGATAACTGTTGAGATGTCAATAATGATTTGCTCTTAAAATATATTTTTTTTAAATATATTTCCATGAAGCTCGTCTGCCTGTTCCTGTCATCACCAGAGACTCTTCACAATGTTCTTCATCTGAAAGATCATCAAGCTGGAACTGTTCATTGCTGTGCTCAGTATTGAATGTGAATCATGTGACTCTCTCCTGGTACAAAGGAAACAGTTTATTGTCCAGCAAAAGTGTGTCTGATCTCAGCATCAGTCTCTCTCTACCTCTGGAGGTGGAATATCAGGATAAAAACACCTACAGCTGTGTGATCAACAATCCCATCAGCAACCAGACTCAAAACAACATTAACATCACTCAACTCTGTCACACGTGTCCAGGTATCACAGAATCTTTTATCCTCTAATTGTGTTATTGACCATCAAAAAGGACAAACACTTCATGTTAAATAAGTTTTCATCATTATAATGATTTATTTAAAGAGCTGCTTTTAATTTTAAACTGTTAAATTAAGATTACACGGATGACTTCTCTGTGCATTACGGAACAGGGCCAGCATTTACATCTCATAGTGCCGATAGCTGTTACTATTGTTGTGCTGGTAGTGGTCACAGCTGTCGTTGCATTTATGATGCACTACCGCCCCATAAAATGTAAGCAAGCAGGAGAAGATGGTAAGTGTTTACACACAAAAATTTAAAAACAGTACTTTTTGATCAGCATTCAAAGTTCACTAAGTATATTTGGTTTATTAAATGTTTTAAAAATATTATTATTGTTAAAACAGTTAAGACTCAGGAAGAAGAGGTACATTACGCTGATGCAACATTCACCAAAAAACAGTTACGGAAAAAAACGGTAAGATATGAAGCTTTTATTTGCAAAAACCGATAAAAGCCACTTTCAAAACAAACAAACAACAACAACAAAAAGCTGATTGCCATGAATTACTGTCCACATATAGCGCGATCTGAACCCTAAACAAGTTTTGTCAAAAAAAGCCGGTATTGTCTACTTCCAAGGCATCGCGTGTTCATGTTTTACTGCAGAAGTGAACAGAAGCCGATAAGTCCATTTTAGCGAATCAGCGCGCTGTATTCAGGTCAGGTGACAGAGCTGCTTTCACTGTGAAAAGACGTGCTAGCCGAGAGGAGTTTCGTCAAAGGTGACTGAAAGTGATGGAAGATGCATAATTTCGACTAACTTGATCAACCTGTAAAATCTTCTTCAGGGCGTAAAAGGAAAATAAAAGCTATAACGTTTTCACAGAACCTTACAAAAGCACACAGATTAAACAAACGTGGAATTATCTGCTTTTGCCAACAAAGGACTGTTGGAGTTATCTGCTTTTGCTAAAAATTAAACTTTTAATATATAAGAAATATTGTATTTGTGTAAGTTATAACCCTGCGGCTTGATTGTTATTACTTGGAATGCGCATTAAAAAAACGTGATTACTGAAAAAAATAAAAATGGAGTTATCGGTTTTTGCAAATACATGACTTAATATATTGTATTACTGTGCAGTTTTTCTACATGTAAACACCTTTAGCTTTTTTAAAGTTTCTCTATAGTGTAAACAAATGTTTTCCCGCTTGTATTGTGAAAAATGGGCCTGTATAGTCCCTCACTTCTTTATGTTTGTGTTTGAACCTACTTGATCTTATTTTTTATTCTGAATCTGTTTTTAGGGTAGGCCTGTTGTTGCAGATGTTCACACTGTGTATTCAAGTGTTAAGATATGAACGTGGATCCAACAGACTGTTCATTCATTGTTATTTTGTAGCTTTCATCATTCAGCTTTTTTTTATCCTGCTTTTATTCAAAACTGAAGTTACTCTCTTTACTGATTGTGTGTTGTATTTAATGTTTAAAGAATTTTATGTGGAATTGGACTACTTGCACAACTATTTCCACGTTCTACTTGTTACGGCTGGGGAGTTTCCGATTAGTGTTTAGCGCACCAATATACAGACAGTTTCTCATGAGGACGCAGATTATTACTACATTTTAGGGCTGGCATTTCTTTAAAAAACAATTAATCATATTTTCTGCGTTAACATGAATCATATTTAACCTGCTGAAAGGTTACTATAAATATATTTCCCTTTCGTATGTGCATTCTGAATAATAAATAAATATATTTCCCCACTAACCTGCCCCATTCTCATGAACAGCATTTTTCTTTTACTGATCATAATTCATACCTGATGAATGTAGTTTTAAATGAGTTTGAATGATAAACACCCTTACAAAAAATAACCATAGTTTTACTATAGTAAAAGTGCCTTGTTTTTCCCATTTTTACCATTTGTATAACAACACTTTTAATACAAATAGCCTACCATCATTAAAATATAGACAGTGTAGTAAAACCCGAGGTAATTTGTTGTTATAACTTCAATTGCAAGTTTTGGTTTTATTTGAAAATAAAACCAACCATGGCTAATTTGTTTGTGTGCATTGGCGCACTTATTCTGAGCCCACACTGCTTATTCCATTGTCTAAAATGGCTGAATGAATGTGAGGTAACTGCCTTATTTAACAATGTTAAACATTTAAATAATTTTAAAAAATAACAAGCTGACAGTGCGACTGTTGAATATTCATATTTTGGCATTAGACTACATACAGTCAAATGATGACAGAATATGACACAGAATAGTGACTAACATATTTTATACAGATAAATAAAGGTTCATTATGATCTTATTCATCAGATCTCACAAACTGCAGCGTCGCGATTAGGCCATATAGAGCACTGACACCCTGTGCTGAACAATCGCCTATGATAACTAGCCACAACTTTCTCACATTGGTTTATGTTGGATTAAATCTTCATGTTCCGTTGAGTTTGAAAAATTCTGCACTCAGTAATCATCAGAATATGTCTTGTCCTGTCTCTGAAAATTTCTGAATTTGAAATCATCCCGCGAAATCTTATTTTAGTAGGTGTTTAAGTCAACTAGATGATTACAGTGCATTGAAAATGTACATAACTGGAAATAACTGAGCCGTACGATTTCAAAATGGAAGTGCGTCACGACGCTCAGTGCAAGTAGTCCATTGATTATCATTTTGCGTGGCCTTTTTAGCCATTCTGTACGGATCCCCTCAAGGGACATGGTGACATTATGGTAGATAAATGAGATGGAAGTTGAAAATGTATTACCTTGCAAAACCTTTGTGTTCTTCTGAAAGATGTACAGAGCCCAGTTCTAAAATATTTTCTCTGTCTCTCTACAAAAATTTCTTTCCTCAAGAGGCAACACAAGAAAGAAAATAAAAAGATGGATAGCTAATATTAGCATTACCAACCTTGGCCAACAGGTGTCACTATTTTTAAAAATAAATAATTAAATGAAATAAAATAAAATAAAATTAAAACAAAATAAAAAGTAATCTTATGCTCACGTGCGTTGTCTGTTGAATTATCCATGAATAATAAGTTTATAAGTAGGTTTTGCAAATCGTTTCCCACTGTCCTGTTTATATTATAATGTATATGTATTGTTGAGTTTATATCTGCTAATGTTCATCTTGTTGGTAAGGAGCCACTAAAAACTTTGATAGTCTTGGGAAAGTACACATTTATTTGTATAACAAATAAATTTAATAATAACATTTAAAATTAAAATAAACACAGTGTCCCCAGTTGGTGTTTATTTTGAACATTTGAAAATTGTGCTTATAATATGCAGTATTAGAGTTTTTGAATATTCAGTGTTTTATTATTCAGTCCTCATCCTGAAGAATTTCCTGCTGAGGTTTTAAACAGCTCATCCTTTACGGCTCTGAATATTTGATATTTGAGTAATTTTTTGTCAGAGAATCCATGTTTTCACTGTCCATATGGTAGGGGGTGCTATTACACATCTTCTGTACAGAATTTCCAAAACACAAGCGAAGAAGGAACCGAAACAACAGCCTTCCACATGTTCTTAAAGGAGAAGTCCACTTCCAGAACAAAAATTTAAAGATAATTTACTCACCCCCTTGTCATCCAAGATGTTCATGTCTTCAGTCGATAAGAAATTATGTTTCTTGAAGAAAACATGTATGCATTTTTTTCCATGTAGTGGACTTCAATGGTGCCCCCAAGTTTGAACTTCCAAAATGCAGTTTAAATGCAGCTTCAAATGGCAAAACCATCATTCATTTTCAAAACAAATAAAAAATTTATATACTTTTTAACCTCAAAAGCTCGTCTTGTCTAGGTCTGCGTGAACTCTGTTTTTTTTTTCCCAGTTCCCAGTTCAGTACAGTTAAGGGTATGTCAAAAAACTCCCATCTCATTTTCTTTCCCAACTTCAAAATTATCCTACATCACTGCAGACCCAGTGTTTACAAAGTGAACATGCAGAGAAGATCAATAACCTTTAAAAAGGTAAAACAGCAATGTAGGACAATTTTGATGTTAAAGAAGAAAACGGAAAAACATGTTTTTCGACATACCCTAACTGTATTGACCCTGATTACACAGAGTATGCATGCGCATCGCAGACCTAGACAAGACGAGCATTTGAGGTTAAAAACGTAAAAAATTGTCAATTTGATTTTAAAAATGACCAATCATTTCACTAGATAAGACCGTTCTTCCTAGGCTGGGATCGTTTAGAGCCAGTTGAATCTGCATTTAAACTGCATTTTGGAAGCTCAAACTTGGGGGCACCATTGAAGTCCACTATATGGAGAAAAAAATGGGAATGTTCTCCTCAAGAAACAATTTCTTATCTACTGAAGAAAGAAAGACATGAACATCTTGTATGACAAGGGTGTGAGTACATTATCTGTAAACTGAAGTTTTCAAATGGATTTCCATGTGAAGTTTGAGACTTCATAATTGACCCTTCGCAAACAGCTTGTTTGACAGGCAATCTGACCAATCAAAACGCAGAACCTGCCATTTTGTCTGACAAACAAATCAGACAGGAGAGATTGACTTTGTTGGACTTTAACTTGAAAAATTGTGTGTATTGACATCTTTCTAAGATTGAAATAAAATATGTTCTGATGTTCATTCATGTTTATTTCATGCTTTAAATAAAGAAAAGACAATCAGTTCACGTGTTGATTGATCGAATAAGGCAATACAGTGATCTGTCACAACACATTAAAGAGCCAAAAAACAGTATTTATTGTTTGAATTAAAAAAACAAGCAAACAAAATGACAGTATTTTAAAGCTGAGACCTTGTTTCATACCAGGAGTATGTATTTTTCACTGTGTGAGAACATGATGTGTAATGTGAGAGTGGCATTGTTTGTTGGACATAGCAACAGTAACTAAAGAGGGTGGGTTTTTGTGAAGGGTCAAGGGGGGGAAGGGGGTTTAGATTGAGATCACCAACCGGAGAACCAGCTACAGGAATAAGTATATCATTTTTAGAGCATAAACTAGGAATTAAGTAATAAACTGGTCATAGGAATTTCCATACCCTTATAACATTTCCATCACCACTTAACATTTCATTCTCATCTAAAATTTCCATCTCATAAGCAGCATTACATGATTTTACATCCTGTGCTTTTAAAGAAGTTTTAGAGAATGCAAAGAGCTTTAAAACCCATGAAAAGTTTAAATGAATTATTAAGAATTCATTATTAAGTATAAAAGTTAAACAATATTTATATACTATAAATAGCTAAAGTAATGTTTATGTACTATAAATAATATGCTAAAGATATATTAGCCAGCCAGCTTAAGCAGATGATACAACTTTCACAGTCATCTCTGGAAAGGAAACCACCCACCATCATCAAAATACTCATGTGTGACATGTTAAGCAGTTCTTTTAGCACTGCCACTGCAGCAGGAACTTGCATTGTCTGGAATAAAAATATGATTTAAGTTAATTGGCATGCTTATCACAAACACTAGTTATACTAATGCTTTGTTTCACTTTGCATTGTTGTGCAAAAGGCCTCTTTTTAAAAACAGAACAAACATGAGATGTTTCATGCTTTTAGTTATAGAGGACCAACTCATCATGTTGTTTTGTTGGTGAAAGGTGTATGCATTTTGCACATAAGAATGTATGTGTGTGTATGTGCGTTCTTATTTCTGTGTGGCTGCAGCAAGTGGGTAAAAGACTTTTTTATGGTCATGTGAAACCCTTCACACGTCACTGGAAACAAATGTGGAAATGGTTTGCAGAATTAAGCTAAAGGAGCTTAGTGGTCATCTTTCATGCTGAATTAATGGATGAACCTTTAGACTTAAAGTTAATTTAGATTTATTATAATCTCAGAAAGCGGTTGTAGTTATGACTTTGACTTTATATGTTGAAGTATAACCACAATAGAAATCCTGTATAAGCATGTTTTACTCCACAAAAGCAGGTCAAAGCAGACCTTCTGAAATATTCTTGAATCCATTCAGAATTATATGCTTAATATGCAAACCCCAACAACTGAGAAGTGCAATGCTGTAACAAGTATAAAAAAGTTACATAATAACGTAGAAGTTTTCAAAGCATGTTCTGTCACACGTCTATTATTGGCATTTAACATGACTAATGGTGTAATTATTTAAAATAAAGTTACTTGCAAAATTATGACCAGCTAAAGAACAGCTAGATTGCTTTGAAAATGAAAGCTATGATACATTTAAAGTGTGAAAAAAAATGGATTTTGAGGGGGAGGGAGAAAGAGGAAGAAAGAGTGTGTGTTCTAACGCATCTTCACATCACTGGATTGTCCTTCACGTGTAACACTTTTGATTCTTATATGGTCATATTTGTCCATAAGTAGAGTAGATATATTGAATTGAATCATTTGGAAGTTATATATATCGATGAGCCTTTGATAAATGGAAAATGATTAACACAGCAACTTTATTCTGTCTGGGTGTCTTGATCTTGAGTGGTATGTGTTTTATTTCCTTTTATGAAATATAATTTGCTAGTAGTATGGTCTTGTTTGACTTGTTAAGATGATTTTAGATCTTCTTCACTTCGTCCTCTTTGATCTTAAACAGATTTTTATTTACTCACTGAGACTGTTTTCTCCAGGTGCATTTGGTGGTGATACAAATGAAATGAAGTCAGTATCAGTGATGGAGGGAGATTCTGTCACTCTACACAGTGATGTTAAAGTACAGATAGATGATCTGATACTTTGGATGTTTGGACCTCAAGACACTCGTATAGCTGAAATCTATAAGCAGGTCATTTATATGTTTGACAGTAATGTGAAATTTGGATACAGACTGCAGTTGGACAATCAAACTGGATCTCTGACCATCAGAAACATCAGAACTAAACACTCTGGACTTTATAAACTACAGATCTCCAACAAGAGAGAAACTTCATACAGGAGATTCAATGTTACTGTCTATGGTGAGTACTGTCATAATCCAAATGGTTTGTTATATTTTGAGTTCACCACCAGAAGTTGAAGGTGAAAACAGAAATTACTTTAAAATTTCAACACATTGTACAATGCTTGTGTTGACAAGAATATTTCTGTCATGACAACTCTCAGAGAGATAAGCACATAAATATACATGGCAATGTTAATGTGTTTACTATTAGCAGAATAGATCTGCTACGCTGCTGCTGCGGCAGATCAAGACTTGCTACTACCAATACATCCATAGACATATAGCATATATGAATTTACCCCCCAAGAAAGTAGGAGTCAAAAGAAATCGACAATACAAGCCAATACATGCATGCTCCTGAGTATAAGTGTAACAGAGGGAGCGAGGCGAGACGTGAGCGGATCCATTTGCAAACTTTTATTGATTGGACGAGACATTGACATGGTCAGGCAGGCAGGGTAGAACAATGGCAAGCAGGTGTATGGACAGCAAACAAAGAATAATCCTTAAACGAGCGAGGGTCAATCAGTGGCGTACGTAATCCAAACGAGGGCTAGGCAGGAGAATGGTCAGACAGGCGAGAGATCAAAAACGAGAAAACTAGACACGGAATAGCAAGGAGGAAACGCTTTGTATGAATGTATAAACAGTTCAATACTCGGCGAAGAGTGACGGGAAGACCGGGGCTTAAATACTGTCTCTGATTGGGCGCAGGTGGTGGGAGCAGTGGCTGATGGATAATGTAGTCCGGGGTGTAAAGCAACAGTCTGAGTGTATGAACAGAGTGAGAGCGACATCTGGTGGTGAGCGGTCCGCAGCTCACCGACCAGATCCGTAACATAGCCCCCCCCAAAGAGCGGCTTCCAGACGCTACAAACGAACCATAGTCCAGGGGAGCGGTGGGGCGGGGGTGAGACAGGGCAAGGGCTGGAGGGCCAGGTCCGTGCGGAGGACCAGGTGACTGGGGCAGGACTGACAGAGCAGGAGCCCACCAGGGTGGAGCTGGAGGCGGTGCAGGAGGCACAGGAGCCCTCCAGGGCGCTGCCGGAGGCGGAGCCGGAGCCCTCCGGGGCAGAGCCGGAGGCGGAGCAGGAGGCGCAGGAGCCCTCCAGGGCGGAGCCGGAGGCGGAGTAGGAGGCACAGGAGCCCTCCAGGGCGCTGCCGGAGGCGGAGCAGGAGGCGCAGGAGCCCTCCAGGGCGGAGCCGGAGGCGGAGTAGGAGCCCTCCGGGGCAGAGCCGGAGGCGGAGCAAGAGCCTTCCAGGGCGGAGCTGGAGGCAGAGCAGGAGGTGCAGGAGCCCTCCAGGGCGGAGCTGGAGGCAGAGCAGGTGACGCTAGAGCCCTCCAAGGCGGAGCCGGAGGCTGAGCAGGAGGCACCTAGTAGGCGGAGCGGCCCTCCGGGGAGGAGCAGGAGGCAGAACGGTCCTCCAGGGTGGAACAGGAGGCAGAGCAGGAGGCGGAGCAGCCCTCCAGGGCGAAACAGGGATCTGCGTTACGGTCTGGGACCTGGGGAAAGCAGGGACAGAGGAGGCAGACAGAATAGGGGGAGAAGGCGCAGCAGCCCTCCGGGGCGGAACAGGAGGCGGAGCAGGAGGTACCGCGGCCCTCCGGGGCGGAACAGGAGGCGGAGCAGGAGGTACCGCAGCCCTCCGGGGCGGAACAGGAGGCGGAGCAGGAGGTACCGCAGCCCTCCAGGGCGGAACAGGAGGCGCGGCCGCCCTCCGGGGCGGAACAGGAGGTGCAGCCGCCCTCCGGGGCGGAACAGGAGGCTGCGTCATGGACTGGGACCTGGGGAGAACAGTGACAGAGGAGGCAGACAGAATGAGAGGAGAAGCAGAGAGTTTGAGGCAGAACGCCGCCTCCCTAGGAGGATCTATAGCCGAAGCTGACACCTCAGGAGGCATTGGCGCGGCTTCTCCAACTGGTGAGGCCTCTGGGTCTGTCCCGTGGTCAGACGAGACAGACTTGTGAGCAGGCGGGCCCTCTGGAGCAAACTTGTGAACAGACGGGCCTCTGGAGCAAACTTATGAACAGACTTGACCTCAGGAGCAGGCTTGTGATCAGACGGGAGCTCTGGCGCAGGCTTGTGATCAGACGGGAGCTCTGGCGCAGGCTTGTGATCAGACGGGAGCTCTGGCGCAGGCTTGGGAACAGGCGTGACCTCAGGAGCTGGTTTGGGAACAGGCGTGACCTCAGGAGCTGACTTGGGAACAGGCGTGACCTCAGGAGCGCAGTGTGCAGCCCACACACACCAAACGGCAACCGCCATCAACGCAAGAGCAGCAGCAGGAGATAGGATCTCCTTACTGGTGGGTCCAGAGTGTGCTAACACCACTGGCAGCTTGGCTGACCGCACCGACACCCGTGGTGGGTCCAGCAAGCTGGCCATCACAACGGGCCGCGACCTTGGGATGGTGGACTTGACCTGGTGAGGTTCTGGAAGGTCAGATGAGATGTGACTTGGCTCTGGACTGACAAATGAGACGTAACTTGACTCTGGGCGGCCAGACGAGAAGTAACTTGACTCTGAAACTGCAGCAACAAAGCCACTTGGCTCATGAAGATCAGCTGTGGTTTGACTTGGTTCGTGAAGCTCAGTAGTGACCTGATTTGACTCACGGAGATCATCGGTGACTTGACTTGGCTCATGGAGATCAGCGGTGACTTGACCTGGCTTGTGAAGAACCATGACTTTACTTGACTCAGGAACTATGGCTTTGACTTTGTTTGACTCAGGAACCACGGCTGTGACTTTGCTTGGCTTGGCTTGAACGGCTGTGACGTGACTTGGTTTGGCTGTGACTTGACTTGACTTGGTAGGAACGTGACTTGACTTGGCTGTGATTTGACTTGACTTAGTAGGAACAGCAGCTGTGACGTGACTTGGTTTTGCGGGAACAGCAGCTGGTGCAGGTTCAGAAGAGGCCGACATGACTTTGACCGGTTGTGGCTTGGCTGATGTGGTGTTGGCGGCCATCTTTGCGACAGGCTCTGGCGTGGCGGCCATCTTTGCGACAGGCTCTGGCGTGGCGGCCATCTTTGCGACAAGTTCTGGCGTGGCGGCCATCTTTGCGACAGGCTCGGGCTCAGGAATGATGGCTTTAGCTTGACTGGACTTGGAAGCTTGACTGGACTTGGAAGCTTGACTTGACCCTGGGGTAGCAGCCGCGACGTGAAGGAGCGCCATTTTAGCCATTTTAGCATACAGCCATTAGGGGTGAGTCCAGCACGTGGGCCATCATGATAGGCCGCGATCTAGGAATGTCAGGCGGGACGTGACTTGACTCAGAAACCACCGTAATAGTGTGACTTGACACTGGAAACACAGCTTTAACTTGACTTGACATCGGAACAGTAGCTGAAATCTTGCTTGACTCAGGAACTTGACTCGACTCAGGAAACGCAGCTGCAACTTGACTTGACTTAGAAACTTGACTTGACTCAGGAAACACAGATGCAGCGTGACTTGGCTCTGGTATGGCAGCTGTGACGTGATGGAGCCCTGTCATCGTCGCCATTTTGTGAAAGGACTCCTCCGTCGCCGCCATTTTGTGCACGCGTTCCGACGCGGCTGCCGTAGTTTGAGCACGCTCCAGCGTCGCCACCATTTCACGAACAAGCCAGGCGGCAAACGTGTCCGTAGCATCGCGCTCTGGCGCGGCCGGCCCTCGCGTCTGAGTTTTGATCTTAACGGTTGTCGGGTTCCATCAATGAAAATGTCTATCAAAACACAGTCCGGGAGATTCGAGTAATGTGCAATGTCCAAGAATTCTTGTATGTAGCCCTCGAGCGATCGTGTGCCCTGCTCGAGGGCTAACAACAGTCTAGCAGTGTCCGTACCTGGGTGGCGAGACGTGAGCGGATCCATTTGCAAACTTTCATTGATTGGACGAGACATTGACATGGTCAGGCAGGCAGGGTAGAACAACGGCAAGCAGGTGTATGGATAGCAAACAAAGAGTAATCCTTAAACGAGCGAGGGTCAATCAGCGGCGTGCGTAATCCAAACGAGGGCTAGGCAGGAGAATGGTCAGACAGGCGAGAGATCAAAAACGAGAAAACTAGACACGGAATAGCAAGGAGGAAACGCTTTGTATGAATGTATAAACAGTTCAATACTCGGCGAAGAGTGACGGGAAGACCGGGGCTTAAATACTGTCTCTGATTGGGCGCAGGTGGTGGGAGCAGTGGCTGATGAATAATGTAGTCCGGGGTATAAAGCAACAGTCTGAGTGTATGAACAGAGTGAGAGTCCGCAGCTCACCGACCAGATCCGTAACAATAAGAAAACAAGCAACTGCATCAACAGTTTAATTCGCTGTAGATTGCTCATTGGTTATTTGCTGCCCTAAACCTACCTTTCACTGGGGACTAGTGAAGTCGTATGAATTAGCCACCTCATAAAATAAGTAAGAACTGGTCGTGAGATATCATTGGACAGAAACCAGAAATTACCTGTGCCATGTAGAAGATAACAATGTGATTAACAGCAGATTGATTAGGACCTATCAACTTGCACCATCTGGAGTTTTCCATCATAATTGCATTCAAATAGGCTCTATAAAATGAAAAAGTGGCCAATCATGAATGACTATTTAAAGACTTGTTTGAAACTTGTTTTAACATGTTTTAAAGGAGTCATCTGATGCAAAGTTCACATTATCATGTTGTTTGAACATTAATGTGTGTTGGTAGTGTATGTACACATGTACCCTATAATGACAAAAATCCACCCAGTGGTTTTTAATTAATCTGTAAAAATAATTTCCCCTTTTTCAAATCAAGCCATTTTCAGCTTCTTGTGTGTGTGTGACATTGATTGCCACTGGCAACTTACCTTAGACCCGCTCTGAATGAGCTGTAACAGTCCGATCGCTGTTTTGATGCCGGAGCAGGGATGTAGACAAGAATGGCTCCTAGAGGTTGAGGTGTTCTGTTGGATGTAATAATGAACATAGTGGTTGTCATTTACTCCCGACATCTGAGCGGCTGAAGATGCAGTGCATTACGTTTTGTTTGTGAAGGGAATGCGCCTTCCGATCTACATAAATGTGTCTATGTTCATGATCCAGCTTCACTTACAGCAGGAGTTGTTTTTAATAAGGGTTTTTTATGAATCTTTGCAATCGCCTTTCCTAATAACGTGCTTGTATATCCAAAGCATGGCTCGTCATCCCACAGAGGAGGGGGGCGGGGTGAGCAGAGCTCATTTGCATTTAAAGGAATATCCAATAAAATGGGTTGATTGAGCTGATTTTGACAGGGTAAAAAGGTGTAGTTTTACATTACCATTGAGAAATTTTAACCAAAGTATATTATAGACTTTTCATTAAGACCCTAAAGAATCACATCAACTTTTGGAAAATGGGCATCCAATGACCCCTTTAAAATCATTATTCCTAAAACAGATAAGACTCAAGAGGAAGAGTTACCTTATGCTGATACAACATTCTGTACACAACAGTTACAGAATAATAGAGTAAGATATCCTGTATTTTTTCTACATACCCTGTATTAGTTTTTCTACATGTAGACACCCTCGGCTTCTTAAAATCCCCTCTGTAATGCATGCAACTGTTTTTCCCCCAATACTGTGGGAAATAGATGTTATTTTCTTTTACTTCTAAACTTTGTGTTTCTGTTTGAACCTACTTGATCTTACTTTTTATTCTGAATCTGTTTTCTTACAGTAAATTGTTGCAAACGTTCAAACAGTGTACTCAAGTGTACTCAAGACATGAATGCAGGATCCAACAGGACTATTTATTTACTATTATATTGTAGGCTGATGCCATGACTTCTGTCAATTCACCAATTGCTGGGGGTTGCTGCAAATTTCTTTTGTAGCCAATATATAATTTTCTCTTGATTTCCATTAGTAATTAAAGTGACTGTGGATAATTAACCTTAAGCTTGAAAATAAATTAAAGGAAACAATATTTTGCACCCTTGTGCAGATTGATCGTAAACACAGCTAAAGGGCTTCCTTCCAGTGGCCATCACAAAACTTGACATCTTGCACAGTTTTATCACTGGTAGAATCCAAAATGTTTCAATACAAGCATTTCAGTCAAATGTAATTTCTGCAATATTTCAAACATTTAACCCACAGGAGAAAATCAATCCTTTGTTTAAAATCAGCCCAATTCTGTGCAAAAATGCGGATTTGGCAACCCTGCATCCAGCACAAGCTGCAGGAATCAGATTGAACTGATCATGATCAAGACAAGAGTAAATAGAGATGACTGAGGATTTGCTGCTCAACAGATAATGTGCTCATATCTAATGTGCAATTTTTGTTGTACATATTGTACAGTTCCACAATGGCAATAAACTTGAACAAAAGTATCTGATCTTTTAAGATGTGCTCCCTATATACAGAGTGCGTGTAATTGCGAAATTGAAAGTGAAAGTAAATAGCCACTCATTCAAAAGTGATTTAAATACTCTGCATATGATAGCAGCTCAATGATGCGCGAAAATTGTATTCAATATTAGAATGATCGCGAGAGCAGGTGGTAATTGCCCGAAATTCAGCGGGATCAAGATAACAGTCCTGCGTAGGGCAGGACTATAGAAAGCAAAAGCTGAATCCCGGACATTTGGGGTGATTTAGAAATGTAGGCCAGATGTATCCTAATGTTCATTATCGTGATAAATCGTATTACCATCACATGTCTAGTGGATTTCATGTTAAGTTTGAGACTTCATAATTGACCCTTCGCAAACAGCTTGATTGACAGGTGATCTGACCAATAATAATGCAGAATCAGTCATTTTGTCTGACAAACAAATCAGACAGGAGGGTAGAATAAAGAATAAATTTCAGAATAAAGGAACAAGGAACAAGAAGATGAAAACAAAACAAAAAAAAATAAAAATAAAAAACAAGAGAGGGTACATAAGCAGTTTACCGACAAATATATCTTACAAAAATAGTTACATTCCATATGATATTACAATGGAATGTTAATACATAAATATACTTTGCAGATTAGCACCATTAAATAACTTTATTTTATGTGAAAATGTTAAGGGATGAGCATATATTAATCGTTTTAACCGCTTTACTATTTTTAGATTTTGACATCACATCTATATACATTTTAATCTCTTTTTCAAGGACTAAAAAAAAGAGGTTCGCACTTTGTAAACTTGCATTTATGAATGTGAAATTTACATAAAAATAAAATAAAATTTACAATAAAACAAACATCCTTTAAAGAGTGATCTTTAATAAAATAACCCAAAATCACATGTCTATAAGATAAGGAAAATGTTTTTAAAATATTACCATCAATGAAAACATTCACATTATTCCAAAAATGCAGGGTATATTGACAGATGAGAGATTGTTTCACTGGAGCATTCACAAAAAGAGCATTTTAAATCAGTATCAATTTAAAACTTTTGTAGAAATTCTTTTGTAGGATAAACTCTATGGATTAATTTAGATGAGATTTCCTTAGCCTTATTTGAAAGTAGAAATTTTTGAGGTAATGACCAAACTTGAGACCAATTTACATTATTAAAGATGCTGTTCCAGTAGAAAATTACAGAAGGTGAAGAAATACTCTTATTTGAAAACAGGGATCTAATCTTATAGTTATTAGGTTTAAACCCAGAGAAACAGATAGAGCCAACTGAGGTATGTTCAGGTCTAGGTGGACCGACATAAAGTGCTGTTGTCCATACGCTGCTTTTAAAAAGCATATGTACACCTGCAGGTATGGCCCTAATAAGCACCTTGAATTCTTTTAATGTAACAGGTATATTGTATCTTGAGATAAAGTCTTCAAACGTAAGTAAAGTCCCTTCATTATTAAATAACGGACTTACTAATAACAACCCGTTACTAAACCAATTGTGATAAAACAAAGATTTATTTCTATATAAAATATTAGCATTATTCCAGATGAGAAAACTTTGAGGAGAAAATTTGTGTTTATAAATAAAACTCCAGGTAGCTTGTTAGAAGTACTTGTTGGTAAAATTTACAAAGTTTAATTGGAAGTTTTTCTATTTCATAATTACACATTAAAAGAAATTCTAACCCACCCAAATGAGAGAAAATAAACCAAGGAATAATATTCCAGACAGACAAAGGATTTTGAAGATATTGTCTTAGCCAATTTATTTTCAAGTTACTGTTTAGAGAGCTAAAATCAATAAAATTCAGACCACCTTTATCATATGAATTCAGAATTATGGATTTCTTAATATAATGAATTTTGTTTTTCCACATTTGTTGGTGAAAGGTATTTTACACGTGAGAATGCATGTGTGTGTGTGTCGTTGTTGTTGCTGTTGCAGGTGGGTAAAAGGTTTTTTATGGTCATGTGAAACCCTTCACACATCACTGGAAACAAAAGTGAGAATGTTTTGCAGAATTGAGCTAAAAGAGCTTAGTGGTCATCTTTCATAGTGAATTACTAGATGAACATTTAGACTTAAAGATCATTTAGACTTATTTTTAATCTCAAAAAGGGGTTGTTGTTATGACTTTGACTTTATATGTTGACGTTATATCTAGGGCCCTGTATTTAGTTTTGTCCTTGTGCTGATGTTCATTCTGAGGTTATACAATACATAGCAGTTTTCAAAGCATGGTGATGTATCACATATCTATCAGCAGCATTTGACATGACTAAATGATGTGTAATTATAAAAAATAAAGTTACTTGCAAAATTATGGTCAACCATACCACTAGATTGCTTTGAAGATGAAAGCTATGATATATTTAAACTGTGGGTAAACAAAAAAAAAGGAATCTGAGGGGGAGGGAGAAAGGGGAAGAGAGAATGTGTGTTCAAACGCATCTTCACATCACTGGATTGTCCTTCACTTGTAACACTATTAATTCTTCGATGGTCATATTTGTCCATAAGTAGAGTAGATGATCATTGAACTGCGCCATTGGAATGATATATATATATCGAAGAGACTTTGATAAATGTAAAATGATTAATACAGCAACCTTATTCTGTCTGGGTGTCTTGATCTTGAGTGGTATGTGTTTTATTTCCTTTTATGAAGTGTAATTTGCTAGTAGTATGGTCTTGTTTGACTTATTAAGATTATTTTAGATTTTCCTCACTTTGTTCTCTTTGATCTTAAACAAGTTTTTATTTACTCACTGAGACTGTTTTCTCCAGCTGCATTTGGTGGTGATACAGATGAAATGAAGTCAGTATCAGTGATGGAGGGAGATTCTGTCACTCTACACAGTGATGTTAAAGTACAGATAGATGATCTGATACTTTGGATGTTTGGACCTCAAGGCACTCGTATAGCTGAAATCTATAAGCAGGTCATTTATATGTTTAACAGTAATGTGAAATTTGGATACAGACTCCAGCTGGACAATAAAACTGGATCTCTGACCATCAGAAACATCAGAACTGAACACACTGGACTTTATAAACTACAGATCTTCAATAAAAGAGAAACTTCATACAAGAGATTCAATGTTACTGTCTATGGTGAGTACTGTTATAATCCAAACGGTTTGTTATATTTTGAGTTCACCACCAGAAGTCCAAGGTGAAAACAGAAATTATTCTAAAATTTCAACACATTGTACAATTATTGTTGTTTACACAAGAATATTTCTGTCATGACAACTCTGAGAGATTAGCAAGACACAAAAGAAATGGACAATATAAGCCAATACATGCTGCTGAGTGTAAGAAAACAAGCAACTGCATCAACAGTTTCATTCGCTGCAGTTTGCTCATCGGTTATTTGCTGCCCTAAATCTACCCGTGACTGGGGTTTAGTTTAGTGAGGTCGTACGAATTAGCCACCTCATAAAAGGTGTTAAAATACATAATGTATTATAAACAATAGAACTAATGTACATAACATGTTATAACAAATGCCTGCAGAGGGCGTCAACGGCCTGACCACTGTTTTTACACTTTACTGCGCGATCTATTCTGTGTCTAATATTGGCTCAACAACATTTAATTCAAATGTCTACTTAATCTTTAATATTTAGCGATTTCTTTATGACAGAAAATCTACAGCCACTAATTTCTTGAATATGTGGACATCAAAACGTGTAAACTCAGAGTGAAGGTTTAAACTTTTATTTTGAAATCGTGATGAACAGTTAAGGATATTGAGAAAGATTATCAAGTATTCGCCTGTGTTTGCGTAGATTTATAAATGATTTACCTTACAAATCTAATGAAATAAAGCACATTACTTTCCCAGATGAATGTTATAATAAATCCAAACTCACAGCAATATGCAGAGATGGAGTTTGAGACGATCCACACATGTAAATTATAACAGTTTGTGCAGCATTTTACTGTGAACGGAGCCGCTCTG
The DNA here is from genome assembly GCF_022985175.1 of Labeo rohita. Classification (NCBI taxonomy): domain Eukaryota; kingdom Metazoa; phylum Chordata; class Actinopteri; order Cypriniformes; family Cyprinidae; genus Labeo; species Labeo rohita. Next base: position 33,368 of record NW_026129477.1, on the reverse strand, counting down.
AGATGCACGTGCTTAACCTACACACATAATTAAAAGCGCATATATAAACCTGCATTGCATACATTTATGTAATTAAAACATGTTGATTGCGCCACTTCCGGTATTTTGCCGATTACTCAACACGGGCAAAATGCAGTCAGGGATTTTTTTTTACAATCGAGCACTCGAATAGAATCGAGGAATTGTTGCAGCCCTACCTGATATAATATTTTGTATTTCTAGCTCGTCTGCCTGTTACTGTCATCACCAGAGACTCTTCACAGTGTTCTTCATCATTTGAAAGATCAACAAACCAGAACTGTTCACTGCTGTGTTCAGTGGTGAATGTGAGTGATGTGAGTCTCTCCTGGTACAAAGGAAACAGTTTATTGTCCAGCATCAGTGTGTCTGATCTCAGCATCAGTCTCTCTCTACCTCTGGAGGTGGAATATCAGGATAAAAACACCTACAGCTCTGTGATCAACAATCCCATCACCAACCAGACTCAACATCTGGACATCACTCAACTCTGTCACACGTGTCCAGGTAATTCAACAGGAGTCAGAGCTATTTACTGAATTTCTCATCAATGGGTCTGTAAATGCACTGTTGATGTAAGGCCTAAAGTTACTTGATTTCTTTCCATTTTAGAATCATTTCATGTAAATAAAGTCCTTGCTGCATTTATGCCTGCTGTCGCTCTGGTTGTATTCGCGACTGTGATGTTCTTTCTCTGTAGGAAATGCAAAAGAGCGGCACAAAAAAGTAAGCCTTGTGTTATGTTTCTATAACAAGAATAAAGTATTAATACTTTTGCATCAAAAAGGATGTTAATAATTGAGAAATTAACCCTATCCTAACTCTAAAACTTTAGGAAATGGTGTTGAACCGTGTGTAAATACAGTGGAAACAGTCCAGACAGATAATGAAATGAGACATACCTCAGATGGTGGATTTGTTAGACAAAATGAACAAAAACTGGTAAGATTTTTATAAAAAAATAAATAAATAAACACTTATCAGCATGTCCAAAACTCACATGACTTACTTTATTCTGTGAGATGAAATTTTAAAGGTTATCCAGGACACTTTTTCAGTATTACTGAGGATGAGGCTGTTGAGCTGCAAACTGACAAAAACAAATATAGTCCAGACAAATATGTGATATTCCAAGTCTGAAGTCATATGATCGCTTTGTGTGAGGAACTGAATGAAATTTAAGTGGTCTCACATGGAAAATATCTCTTTCTATATTATAATGATCACTTAAACCTCTTAATGTTTAAAAATGGAAGATTTTCTGTGTATGATAAGAGCATTTTGATTTTAAGGTCTTTAATTAAATACTAACAGCATTTTTGATCAGAACTTGATGGAAAATCCTGCACACAACTTGCATTTACTGTCATGGTGAAATTAATGTCTTTACCTTATTAAGAGCTTTTGTTTGGTAAGCCTCGTTTCTTACCGCCATCTTGTGTTGTCTTTCAGAACACTAACAGGACAGAGGAAACAATGTATGCCACGATTGCCAGACGCTGATCAAAGTGACTCACTGCTGCATTTATGTTGTCTGGATTTCTAATCTAATTCTAGTCATTCTAATACAGGAAAGGAAGACAGAAGGAATTAACTGAATTAATTTGATTTTTGACTGATTTTCAACTGATATTTGAAAATAGAGGGTTTGCACTAACATCATGATTTGGTCAGTTACCTGTAGGGTTGTTGTATCGTTTGAATTTCATTCAATTTCGATTCCGCTTCTGCTTTCGATTCTTTTCCATTCTCAGTTTTGATTCCAATGTGATTAAAAAATTATATCAAGCATATTTATTCTGTGTTTGACATGACTGCAAAAATAGCTAACATGAGACAATATCGGAGTGTAATATTATGGTGAACAAAATTGCACAAGTGGAGGAAAAAATGTGTTTTTGCCTTTGTGGTTTTGATTTTATGATTTAAATTTTATCACACTTAGACATCACAGACTTTAAAATATAAATACAGAAAAGTATGTGACAGCATTTTTGCTAAATGAAATACTGTCGGTGCAAGATCCCATGGTCTGATATATTTGTGTGTTCAACAGATGCCAACAAGTCAAACTGAGACTGGTCAAAGTTCCCCATCAGGTTAGATACAGGAAACGTTTTTTTTTTTTTTTTTTTTTTTTTTTTTTTTCTCCACAATACACTTAATACAAATCAAATTTGAAACCAGAGTGCGTTTTAAATATTTTTTTTTTTTTATGTAACAGTGGCATCCAGCAGGGAAACACTGGATACCAGACATGATGAACAGGAAAATTAAAAAATGATTAATTCCCAGTTTGTCCTCCTTAAGAGCACCACAGGAATGTTTTTTTTTTTTGTTTGTTTGTTTGTTTAATCTAATTTGTGTTGCAAAAAGATACAGAGACTTTTGCCGTGCAATTTTTCAAGTCCACATCAAAATTTATAAACTAAAATTTCACTAATAGGCACAAATTGGTGACTCCATCGGCCGGGTAAATTAAACAGAATAATTAGAAACTATATATTTTTGGCTATATTTCATAAAAAATGGCATCCTCTTGTGTGGGCTTAAGCACTGAAATCAAAGTTTATGATGACTATTCCAGATGCAGTAATCTGTATATAAAAGAAAGATTTGTTAATGATGTGCTTATCTTTTCCCATGACATCCTGAATCCCATCTGCAGGTAAAACCTTAATTCAGACTAAAGCATATCTCTATTGTATGAATCACACATGAATAAATTCAAAATGGCTTTTCAGTAGCTGTTTTTGCTCTGCTTTTCTTTAACTTGCCATTCTGCATGCTGAAATTACAAAATGCATGATTTTTAAAATGCAGGTTTGGATTTCTATTTACATTTGAAAAAGATCAAAATTAATTCATCTTTATTGTACCGATTTCAGAGAGTAAAGAATTTCCTTTGCACTTGTGCATAATATGTAAATGCTGCCCCCTACAGCACCTTTCAGACATTAATTTAATTAAAACAGATGGAGGATTTACAAGAGATTCTTTCTAATGTTTCAGTGTGAAATTTAAATAAACAAAATATTAGATGTTAAGATCCATGTGACTTAATTAATAATCAATAACAGGATATATGGTGGTTTTCCTCACCCCTGGCTACAAGAATCTCATGATCTCATAAAAATATGCATTAGTATACTCCAGCTAATTCCAGGTTCATCTCAGAAAATTAGAATATCATGAAAAAGTTAATTTTTTGTTTGTAACTTATTTCAAAAACTGAAACTTTCATATATTCTAGATTCATTACATGTAAAGTAAAACATTTCAAAAGTTTTTTGTTTTAATTTTGATGATTGGAGCTTACAGCTCATGAAATTCAAAAATCCAGTATCTCAAAATATTAGAATATTTCCTAAGATCAATCAAAAAAACGGATTTGCAAAACAGAAAAGTTCAAGTTCTTTAAAGTAAAAATTTAAAATGCAAAATTTGCTTTTATCTGAAAAGAGGACTTTGGACCACTGAGCAACAGTCAAGTTCTTTTTCTTATTAGCCCAGGTAAGATGCCTCTGATGTTGTTTCTGTTTCAGAAGTGGCTTGGTAGCCCTTTTCCTGAAGACGCCTGAGCGTGGTGACTCTTGATGCGCTGACTCCAGCTTCAGTCCACTCCTTGTGAAGCTCTCCCAAGTGTTTGAGTCAGCTTTGCTTGACAGTATTCTCAAGCTTGCGGTCATCATTCTTCCTTCCTTCCAGTCAACTCTGCATTTAATATGCTTTGAAACAGCACTCTGTAAACAGCCACCCCATTCAGTAATGACCTTCTGTGACTTACTCTCTTTGTGGAGGGTGTCAATGATTGTCTTTTGGACCAGAATATACTGTATGAAAGTTTCAGTTTTTGAAATATGTTACAAACAAAAAATTAACTTTTTCACTATATTCTAATTTTTTTTGAGATGCACCTGTATATGTAAGCGTGAACTTGTGAATAACTGAGAGTTTTGACCTTTTCAGTTACAATAATTAATCCTAAAATTCGACATTAGTAACTTAGTTTTTGCAGCATTAGTCAAGATCTCCCCATAAAATGTAAGCAAGCAGGAAAAGATGGTGAGTGTTTACATACAAGTACTTTTTAATTATCATTCAGAGTTCACTAAGTATACAGTATTTGATTTAATAAAAGTTCTTAAATTATTATTATTATTATTAAAACAGTTAAGACTCCAGAAGAAGAGGTACATTACGCTGATGCAACATTCAGCAAACAACAGTTACTGAATAAAACAAGATATGTTGTATTACTGTGCAGTTTTTCTACATGTAGATTCTTTAAAGTCCCATATAGTGCAAACAAATGTTTTCCCCCTAGTATTGTGGAATATAGGCCTGTTATTTTGTGTTAATATTAGTCCCTCACTTCTTTACGTTTGTGTTTGAACCTACTTGTTCTTATTTTTGATTCTGAACCTGTTTTCAGGGTAGGCCTATTGCAAATGACTATTAAATCCCCCAATCACTGTCATCTGTACCTCCGTCCATAGAGGGCGCTATTGTCATGGAATCACGCTGTGTCTGTACATTGGTGAACTTTCTAAGCGAAGTGTCATTCTGATCAACATTAATGGAGAAGAAACATGAACTTTTGGGTGCACAGTTTTCAAATGCACATTTAAAAAGGGTTTTCTCCACCTCTTAGCTCCTGGCTGATGAAGGGCACAAGGTACCGTTCAATTTCAATCTGTGTGTTAAACTTTGAGAGACTTTGAAGTGTTTAGCATCTCGTTAGAGCGTTTTAGCATGTCGTTAGCATATATGCAGATTTCAAATATCAGCGATAACCATTTCATTTTCTAATGTTGTTATTCAGAGAGTGTGGGATTCATTGTTTTCATTCATTGGTCTTTATTTGGTCATTTTATATATTTTATATTTTTCTCTCCAAGTTGAGATCGTCACTTGTACCAAAATTAATTAATTGTTAACTCATTTCGTACTGCACTCTAAAAGGGGATTATTTATAAAATTATATCAAGTTATTCAGGCTTACTACAGTACAGTAAGGCAGGGTTATCATTTATGCCTGTATACTGACAATGTGATTGTTTTGTCACACTATTCATTGTGTAGGCCTTCTAAATTGCAAATGTGTATTCATTAGTCTATAGGTTTGTAATGGGCATTATTTGCATAATTTGCATGCAAATGTCTAATGACTGTTTGTTTGTTTTATTCAGCTCTTACGGTGTTTTTTGGAAATTAAATATTTTATAAACATCAGTTCCCGAGAGTATCTATTCAGCTGGGAATGTTCATTCATTGTTATGTTGTATCTTTCATTATTCAGCTTTATTTGATCCTGCTTTTATTCAAAACTGAAGTCGTTCTTTACTGATTGTTTAAAGAACTTTATGTGCAATTGAGTGGATCCCCTCAAGGGAGATGATGACGGTAGATAAATGACATAGAAAATGTATTACCTTGCAAAACCTTTGCGTTCAAACTGTACGGAAGCCTTGAACTGTGAAAAGAAATTGAGGTGTAAATAGTGTTTTAGATCCTACCTGTATAGAGCCAAGTTCTAAAATGTTTTCTCTTTCTCTAAAAAAGACGGCTAGCTAATATTAGCATTACCAACCTTGGCCAACAGGTGTCACAACGAAAACTTGAGTTTTCCGTTGATTTATCCTTGAATAATACATTTCGCAAATCGTTTTTCACTGTCCTGTTTATATTATATTATATATGCATTGTTGAGTTTACATCTGCTAATGTTCATCTTGTTGGTAAAGAGTGCTGTTGTCTTGGGAAAGAACATATTCATTTGTATACCAGTGTTAGGACACACAGTGTGCTCCGTTGGGGTTTATTTTGAACATTTGAAAAGTGTGGTTATAATATGTAGTATTAGAGTTTTTTTTAATATATTTTGAATCATCCTGAAGAATTTCCTGCTGAGGAGTTTCCAGCTCATCATTGATGGCTCTGAAGTTTTGGCTAAACAATATGTATGTGGAACTTGCCTGTGTTTAATGAATAAAAGACTGCTTTAAGAGTTGTGCCAATATATGTAGGACAGCACCATACTTGACACAATATCAAAAGCATTCATATTTCAGTAAACTTCTAATTGTTTGTTCGAGACTCCATATGGAAAACTCACCAACTCTTACAACTTCTTATTATTCTGCCTCCTAACGTCAGGTAAGATGCACTGCACAACGCACAGAATTGCTTGCAGGCAGCTATGAAAATTGACACACAGATAGAGGACAGTCTCAACACTCGCCACAACAAACAGTCTCTTACTCAAAGTACACTGGCGCCACCAACAGGCAAATTTGCACTCATGTTCATGCTGAAAACTTGTGAACCGTTATATCTAGTGGAAAATTCTCCTTTTTTTTCTGATTCATATCCTCATGCTGAGTCGAATGCACACCACTGGTCAAGATTCAGCTATTTTGAATAATTTGAAACACCCACTTTTTCCTAGATGGCTCATCTGATTATCACAAAATAATCAGAGGGGGTTTAGACTGAGATTGCCAACCGGAGAACCAGCTACAGGAATAAGCATATAATTTTTAGAGCATAAACTAGGAATTAGGTAATAAACGTACTCTTACCACACTTCCATTAACACTTAACATTTCATTCTCATCTAAAATGTCCATCTCATAAGCAGCATTACATGATTTTACATCCTGTGCTTGTAAAGCAGTTTTAGAGAGTGCAAAGAGCTTTCAAACTCATGAAAAGTTTAAATGAATCATTAACAGTTTTGTTATTAAGTATAAAAGTTTAAAAAATGCTTATATACTATAAATAGCTAAAAATATTATGCTAAAGATATATTAGCCAGCTGGCTTAAGTAGATTATATAACCTTCACAGTCATCTCTGGACAGGAAACCACCCATCATCATCAAAGATGCAAATACTGATCTTTGATACAAATGTGTGAGGTGTTAAGCAGTTCTTTTAGCATTGCCACTGCAGCAGGAACTTGCATTGTCTGGAATAAAAATATGATTTAAGTTCATTGGCATGCTTATTACAAACACTGGTATGTATTAATGCTTTGTTTCACTTTGCATTGGTGTGCAAAAGGCCTCTTTTTAAAAACGGAACAAACATGAGATGTTTCATGCTTTTGGTTATTTTAGAGGACCAACTCATCATGTGGTTTTGTTGGTGAAAGGTGTATGCATTTTGCACACGAAAATGTATGTGTGTATGTGTTGTTGTTTCTGTGTGGCTGCAGCAAGTGGGTAAAATGTTTTTTATAGTCAGGTGAAACCCTTTACTGGAAACAAATGTGAGAATGTTTTACAGAATTAAACTAAAAGAGCTTAGTGGTCATCTTTCATGCTGAATTAATAGATGAACCTTTAGACTTAAAGATAATTTAGACTTATTTAAATCCCAAAAAGGAGTTGTTGTTATGACTTTGTATGTTGAAGTATAACCACAACAGAAATCCTGTATAAGCATGTTTTACTGTACAAAGGCAGGTCAAAGCAGACCTTCTAAAATATTCTTGAATCCACTCAGAATGATATGCATAATATGCAAACCCCAACAACTGAGAAGAGCAATGCTGTAACAAGTATAAAATTGGAAAACATTTCTTGTTTGGTGAGTAAATCCAGGGCCTTGCATTTAGTTTTGTCCCTGTGCTGATGTTCATTCTGAGGTTACACGTAACGTAGTAGTTTTCAAAACACGGTGATGTATCACACATCTATCAGCAGCATTTGACATGACTAACTGTGTAATTATTTAAAATAAAGTTAATTGCAAAATTAAGGCCAATTAAAGAACTGCTAGATTGCTTTGAAAATGAAAGCTATGATACATTGAAAGTGTGAAAAAAACAGGAATTTGAGGGGGAGGGAGAAAGAGGAAGACAGAGAGTGTGTGTTCAAACACCTCTTCACATCACTGGGTTGTCCTTCACTTGTAAATGCTTTAAATTCTTCTATGGTCATATTTGGCCATAAGTAGAGTAGATGATCATTGAATTGCACCATTTGGAAGTTATAAATATCAATAAGCCTTTGATAAAAGGAAAATGATTAACACAGCAACTTTATTCTGTCTGGGTGTCTTGATCTTGAGTGGTATGTGTTTTATATCCTTGTATGAAATATCATTTGCTAGTAGTATGGTCTTGACTTAAGATGATTTTAGATCTTCCTCACTTTGTTCTCTTTGATCTTAAACAATTTTTATTTACTCACTGAGACTGTTTTCTCCAGGTGCATTTGGTGATGATACAGATGAATTAAAATCAGTATCAGTGATTGAGGGAGATTCTGTCACTCTACACAGTGATGTTAAAATACAGAGAGATGATCTGATACTTTGGATGTTTGGACCTCAAGACACTCGTATAGCTGAAATCTATAAGCAGGTCTTTAATATGTTTAACAGTAATGTGAAATTTGGATACAGACTTCAGATGGACAATCAAACTGGATCTCTGAACATCAGAAACATCAGAACTGAACACTCTGGATTTTATAAACTAACCATCGCCAACAGCAGAGAAACTTCATACAGGAAATTCAGTGTTACTGTCTATGGTGAGTAAACTGATTCTCATGATAATTCAGACAGTTTGGTATATATTGAGTTCAGCACCAGAAGTCAAAGGTAAAAAAAAATTAATCAAATAAAGCAGGAGACAAAAGTGTGTGTGTATATATATATATATATATATATATATATATTATTTGTTGAGAGTTTAGCTTTAAACAACAACAGACAGAATTAAAAAAAGGAAACATGAGCACTCGTACAATACTGTTGTTGCACTAAATAGTGGTCACAAAATTAAAATTTCAAACTGTAAAACTGTCAAGATTCAAAACATTTTTTCCTATAAGAGTACACAGTATTGTTTAGAGGAATAGTTCAAACACAAACGTGAAATGTCATCAGTTACCCACCCTCATATTACTCCAAACCCATAAGACTTTCATTGATCTTTAGAACACAAATGAAGAGTATTTTTAATGAAATCTAGGTGATTTCTGTTCCTTTATTGATAGTCTATGCTACTACCACTTTCAAGGTTCAGAAAGGTATAAAGACATCAATAAAGTATGTGACTCCAGTGGCTTGACAACAGAATTTTGAAATTATGCAATTCATTATAACTGAAATATCATTGAAGTGATGCAATTCATTATAAGGGATGTATTATTTCCCCTGTATCTGCATGTTTAATCCAAGTGCCATTTTGAGATTAAAAAAAAAAAGCTTTTTTTTGCATGAACAATTTTTGAAATTGTTCATGCAAGAGTCTTGGACGAATGCACAGCCACGTGGTTGCCTTCATCTCAACTTTCATTAATAATTTCTTTACAGGAAAATTCTAAAAGAAGTGGATATGACAAAAAATTAAATGAATGAAACTGAACTACAGAGTAACATGGTGGAGATAGAAAAGCAGTCATACAGTATTTTAAGTTAATTAAATCAACTGCTAGCCCTAATGTTTCCAATTAAAATATTTGTTTATAAACAGCTTAACTTACATTTCCAGTAGTCTCCATTTGTCATATGAGCTTGTCAGATCAACTTTGCCTTATCCTTAATATCCTTCATTACTTTCAACTAAATAAACAGCAACACATTCAAATTATTTATACACATTTTATAACATATGTGTTGCTTACTTATGAATTCAAGTGTAAGTGGCATCTCTTAGGTATTTGTAGCTCACAACCACAACAGGGGATGTGGTCATTAACTTCTTGAATTACAGCAATCTTGAACTGCCCATCATCTTAAACAAAAAAGATATTACAAAGTGACCATATACATAAAGACAAGCAGCGATAAACACACCTTACACAAGGATGATAACATGCAAAAGCAATCAATAAAATCAATTTGATAGCACGTTTTCTGTGAAGTGGCTTCATTGTTGTAAACAGAATAAATGACTCAATAATTATTTTCTGTTCGACACTGAACACTGATGTTAAATCAAACTGTTAATAAAACAGAATACAAACCCATGATATGAATGCAGGTGTGCTTAAGATTCACAGTACAGCAGCAACTGTACTGTCATTAGAAAAGAAAACAAAATAAACACTATAAATGATTGTTGTCCCTTTAAAACATGTCGCACATCTGACACACATCAGATCTGCTCATAGGCGGATTAACCATATGGGCAAGTGCCTAGGGGCACCACGTCCGGGGTCGGGGGATGGGGGCACCACGCAAATAAATTTTCTCCGGTAAGCGATGTATTCTCAAACGTCTGTTTAGCCATGGCCTATATATGCCCTTTCATCAGAACGTACTAAGTCCCCTGACTATTTTGTTGAAAGTTTTTTTTTTTTCTCCTGCTTAAATCAGTGGATGCACGATCTATCGCCAAATTCACACTAACTGCGTGAAAACGTGCGCTTTCGTTTCGACGCCTATATATTGGGCTACTCAACCAGATTGTAGAAGCATGCTGTGCGGTGTCTCACCTATGTATGTGTGAATTCGCTACAGAGCGTCAGTCCTGCGCTTTCACGTTGTACTTTGCAGCCGTTGGCAATCAAGAAAGGGGCAGAGTGTAAACAAGAGTTTGTAAGTTTTATTTTCGGTTCAAATCCTCATAAAAATATGTAGCCATATAACAAAGTACTTAGACGACCCGTCAAAACCTTTTTAGAACTGAAAATTGTATTGTCATTTATTAGTCAAATAAGAAACGACTAAATTGTCTTTATTCACACATAATAATAAAAATACTAATAACCAAATAAATAAATATTTTATTTTTATTTTGTGTGCCTCCTTTGGCCTTGATTAAAGCTTGCATTCTTGCTGACATTGTTTTAATCCACTTTTTCACAGTCTCTGTTGTTACTGACATCCAGATAGTTTCTAGCTGCTCCCAAAGACCTGCTTTTGATTAACCTTTTGTGCAATCTATCTTTGAATCCATTCAGTCCCAACAATTATATTTTAGCATTAGAAACATTACGTTGACTAAAGATCTTACACATACTGGTGAATTAAGCATTACAGAAACATTAAAAATGATTTTGGCAATTGCCAGTACTTAGTTTGGGGAGGCTGTGGCACAAACCTTACACTGGGTGGTGGTCCAATAAATTTGTTAAGCGCAGTCAGGGATGGGCTGTATTTGAAAAACATGTATTTGAAATACAAAATACCATTTTGTATTTTGTTTTTAAATACTTTTAATCTTAGTATTTTTGTATTTTCAAAATACATAAAATACTTTTTACCAATCAAACTCTTTATTAGAATGCTGATTTCCTGTATCAACAAGTATACAAAATACTAAATACGTTAGGGGGGTACTTTAGGTGTCGTTACATGTGTTCACACAGTCCCTTCACAGCAGCTTCCTAACGTTACTGAATTAATTTCTGTTTTGCATGTTATCATCCTTGTGTGTTTAAAAAAAAAAAAGACAATAAAAGGTCTAAACTTACCTCTTTTGGCAGAAAACTCCACGAAGAAGATGTGTGACGATAGAGAATGTTGAGTGCGACTTTCCCAAATTCGAAAGCCGACTTTAAAATAAAACTTTAACCGAGAAACTCTCCGCGTCTTCTCTTCACTGTTTTCTCGCCGATAAGCCACCGCCCTTTTCTCTATTTAACCTTAAATACTACACCAATTTTAATATAAGTAATATATATATATATGTATATATATATATATATATATATATATATATATATATATATATATATATATTCTAAGTCATTAATGAACTATAATTTTTGGACAAATAGTATTTAGTACTAAATGATCTTAAAATATTAAATTAATATTACTAAACTAAAATATAGAAAATTTAATTAACTGAAAAATATTTCAACTGTATGGTTACATTAGCAATACCTGAGGGTTAAATACAAGAAAATCATATTAACCCTTTTTTTGCGCATTGCTTATTTGTATAACCATAGTTTTTCTACAAATACCATGGTTAAACTATGGTTAGTGTAGCAGGACCATGGTTAATTTGTGGTTACCATGGTTTAACTATAGTAACCATGTTTTTTTTTTTTTTTTTTTTTTTTTTTTTTGTTTGTTTGTTTGTTTGTTTGTTTTTTATTATTATTATTTGTAGTAAGACAAATTCTATTTACATTTTGAATTAATATTTACATTTTTTAAGGGTTTCCTCTCTTATCACTCTCAGAGGTCAGAACAAAATTATACTGTCATCGACGTAAAAATCAATGCATAATATGCTGTAATGTTTACCAAAATTGCTGCAAATACCTGTATAGTGAAGCTGTCGTCTCTATCCTACTTAAACACATTCAAATATACTGACAACGTTGGTTTGTTTGGAGAGTTCCGTGAATCACGTGACCGCGTGGCGGCGGCGTCGGCGAGTTCAAAGCTCGTCGCGGCTCTTTTTTTTTCAGTAGATCTGGTATGAAAAGAACACTTTACGATTTACGCCACATTACGTGCGCCGAAACGATACATTCACCGTTTGAATTTAATATTAAAACTTGCAACATTTGAAAGCTGAAACTTTGTTTAAAATCGCAAGCAGGGTTGCCAGTTTGGCGTGAGATTTACATGGGCAGAGTGAGAGCGTGAGACAGAGCCTGAAAGCGTGTGTCTCACGCCAAATGCGTGAGAGTTGGCAACCCTGCTGTAAACAGGCCCTAGACACATCTGTTGATTTCTGGAACACAATGGCCAATCAGAGGCATTTCAGTTAGTCAAAATCCACTCACCACTCAAAACATCAGAGTTTTGTTCAGTCCAGTGTTCTGAAAGCTGCAAATCCTCTAACAAACAGTCATCGAATGCAAGACTGTTAAAGCCATTTAGTTGAAAACTTTTTTGGATTGTTTATGATTGCTCATTTAGGAAGTATTAAGTTAAATGCTTGAATGTTGACCAACAAGCTCACTGGCTGCTGATGTGACAGAAACCAAGAGAACTTTGTATTTAAAGATGTCTTAAAGGATTACTCCACTTCCAAAATAATAATAAAAAAATGGCCTGATAATTTACTCACTCTCATGTCATCCAAGATGTTCATGTCTTTCTTTCTTCAGTGGAAAACATTACAGGATTTTTTTCCCATATAGTGGACTTCAATGGTGCTCAACAGATTTAAGGTTAAAAATGGAGTTTCAGTGCAGCTTCAAAGGGCTCTACTGAGTCTAGACGATCCCAGGTGAGGAATACGGGTCATATCTAGCCTAGCAAAACGATTGGTTAATTTCTAAAAAAAAAATTATAATTTATATACTTTTTAACCTCAAATGCTTGTCTTGTCTAGCTCTGCGATGTGCATACATACTCCGGTTCAATACAGTTTAGGGTATGTCGAAAAAATCCCATCTCATTTTCTCCTCCAACTTCAAAATCATCCTACATGGCTGCAGAAGTACAGACCCAGTGTTTACAAAGTGAATGTGCAAAGGTGGTCAAACATCCATTACAAAAAAAAAAGGTAAAACAGCAATTTTGAAGTTGGAGAAAATGAGATAGGAGTTTTTCAACCTAACCTAACTGTCTTGAACTGCAGTGCACAGAGTACGCATGTGCATCACAGAGCTAGACAAAACAAGCATTTGTGGTTAAAAAGTGTATTTGCTAGATGAGACCCTTATTTCTCTGCTGGGATCGTGAGCACCACTGAAGTCCACTATATGGAGAAAAATCCTGGAATGTTTTCTTCAAAAACCTTAAATTCTTTGCGACTGAAGTAAGAAAGATATCTTGGATGACATGGGGGTGAGTAAATTATCAGGACATTTTTATTCTGGAAGTGAAATAATCCTTTAATTGTTTAGATGTCAATAATTGTTCCTGAAATATTAATTTATATTTCTAGCTCGTTTGCCCACTCCTGTCATTACCAGAGACTCTTCACAATGTTCTTCATCATCTGAAAGATCAACAAACCAGAATTGTTCATTGTTGTGTTCAGTGGTGAATGTGAGTGATGTGACTCTCTCCTGGTACAAAGGAAACAGTTTATTGTCCAGCAAAAGTGTGTCTGATCTCAGCATCAGTCTCTCTCTGCCTCTGGAGGTGGAATATCAGGATAACAACACCTACAGCTGTGTGATCAACAATCCCATCAGCAACCAGACCAAACATCTGAACATCACAGAACTTTGTCAGACATGTTCGGGTAATTTAACAGTAATCAGTGTCTGTTTTACTGAAATTCTCTGTTTCATCAAGTATATAGAAAGAATATTTGCTCCAGATATGTAAATTCACTGTTGACAGACCAAAGTTAACTGCTTTCTTTCCATTTTAGAATCTTTTAATGTAGACCTTGCTGCATTTATATCTGCTGTAGTTCTGGTAATACTCGCAAGCGTGATGTACTTTCTCTACAGGAAACACAAAAGAGCAGCACAGAAAAGTAAGCCTTGTCTTCTGTTCCTATATCAAGAATAAAGTATTAGTATTTTTGCTTTGAAACAGATGCTAGTAATTGAGCATATAATCCTATCCTAACTCTAAAACTTCAGGAAATGGTTTTGGACCATGTGTGAATAGAGTGGAAACAGTCCAGACTGATGATGAAGAGGTACAATATGCTGAAACAAGATTTATTAGACAAAAAGAAAAAAGAAAGGTAAGATTAAGGTATAAGGTAAGACTTACTTTGTAAGCATGACTTTCTTTATTCTGTGAAACATCAAAGATTACATATTAAAGATTATCCTGAACACTCTTTTCTATATGACTGAAAATGGGTCGGTAGAGCTGCAAAATGACAAAACAAATATAATCTAGATGACCATGTGATATTCCAAGTCTTCTGAAAATATCTCTTACTATAATATAATGACCATATAAACCTCTTAATGTTGAAATATAGAAGATATGTTGTGCATGTTGCAACACCAACTCGTCGCATAATGACGCATTTGATGAGAATTTAATGGTTTGCATGCATTTGTAAAATATATAAATAATTGTATATATATGTATACTTTCATTGGAGCACCTTAAACCACCCTCACCCACTTCTGAACAATATAAAACACGTAACAGGTAAATATAAGTACAGTCACAGGTATTTACTGCAGGAACTGACCATAAACAAGCAGTATAAAAGCATTACGAACAAGTCGTGTTGCATTCCGAGTCGTCTGAAGCCATACAATATCTTTATGCGAAGAAGAGAGAAAAACATAAGGTTTTAATCGCTGAAAATGATCCTGCTCCTTTAACGCGCTCACATCTCATTCAGAAAGATACACCCGAGTATTAGCATGACCCAATCGGTCACGAGACACATAAGAGCCAATGGCATTTCACAATCAAGGCTGATGTAACGCTTCTTCTGGCAGGAGGCCTTTTTTAGATTTATTTACGCACAAACAGACTGAGCTTTAGGGCGGACGGAGACGGATCGCGTTTATTCCTCTCAATAGTTTTGCCTCGGAAGACTTGGAATATTATTATTTTTTTAATAAATTATGACTGTAGCTGTATCTGCCAGTTATATATTGTGTCACCATAGTGACACACAATTTGCGTTTACTGTTGTGGTGAAATGAATGTCTTTAACTTATTGACAACTTTTGTTTAATGAACCACGTTTCTTAAAGTAACTTTGTGTTGTCTTTCAGAAAACTAACGTAACTGAGGAAACAATATACTCCAAGATTGTCACGCGACAATGATCAAACTGTCTCCCTGCTGCATTTATGTTGCCTGTATTTGAAACCAGTCATTCTAATACAGGAGAGGAAGACTGAAGAAATTAATTTAATGAATTTGATATTTTACTGATTTTCAACTGATATTTGAAAATAGAGGGTTTCCACTTACGTCACGACTTGGTTAGTTACCTAAATGTGTGGCCATATTGGAGATACTGGGATGTAAAAATAGCATGCATTGCATGGTTAATGTACTACCGAATACATTGTTCTGCTAATTTATGCTGTCTAAACCACAGAAAAAAATGTGTGGAAGCTGCTAAATCATATAGAGAAGGACTATAGCAGGAAAGGGCGCAATATTTTGACAAACTTATGTTTATAAGTGGTAAAGATATGTACAAGCAGTATTAATTAAGATATTTGCCTAATATTTCACCTGCCTGACCAGAAATGATAAGAACAAACATGAATGTTGTCAAGAGTCTTGCCTTGAAAATCCTGGTTCATTTTGGCCAACCACACCTTTTGTTCCTCAGACAGTTTTTTTAACTCTTCTCCTTGATTTGTTTTAACTTTTGGCAGTCTTTAGTACTTTAATGTTTTTCCTGATCCAAGTAATTAGTACAGCCCAAAACATGACAATAATTGACAATTTTCAGCAGCAATAATCAGCAAAATATGTGAGTTTTGTTTGGTTCAGTGGCATTGTTTATGTTCAGTGCCGCCAATATGGCCAATTGATAACGTGTCATGAAAACACTCTATACCCAGTTTCACAGACAATGTTTATGTCCTAAAATGTAAGTCTGCGCTGTTTTAACTAAAAGAAACTTGCACTGCCATTGACTGATCTTAAAATATATCAGTGCCTTTGTTTTGTCTCAGGATGCACACCAGTATTATTTTTCTAAGCAGAAAAAAACTATTTTATGGAAGCCTTAAATCGTTCAGGAAGAAAAAGGATGAACTTTGTTTGAGGACGCCCTCTGGTGGTAGAACAGATGTCATTTTGGTATCAAGAGTTTTTTCAAGCTTGCACTGAAAACTAATGCTAGGGAACAATGCAGAATTTTTTGGAGTGTATCAAGCCTCCTCTAAGATATTTACGGAGAAGCTGTTGTTATTTTTCCCCCAAAGCATGAATGTTTGGCATTCTTTAAAGTCCACTATTTTCTTCCAACCTGCTGTTAGTTTTATGAGTTGTCAGACAGGACTTGTTACTTAATGAGCTCTAATGCTGTAATCTTTTCACTGTTATTTGACATTTTAACTGTAAGTTTGAGCTTAGCAAAACATGCTAGACTTGTGTATTTTTGTGCTTTAATTACCACAAAATTGTACTAATACTCAATTTTGTGCCATTTGTCTTGACATACTCATACTTCACAATAGTATGGCTATTGTTTTTTTTTTTTTTTTCTGCCTTCAGTATTATCACTTAATGTTGTGGTTTAATACAGAAATCATTACATAATGTTGTGTATTTTCATGTTTAATTTTTGGACTGGCTTGATATTTTCTAGATTGTTTATAATTAGATATGTTGGTTTTATATCCTTGAAGCAAATGTTCCCACAAAGATACCAGTCAAATTTGACCTTTTTTTCTGGTCCCCCTGAGGAAAACAGATTTTTTTTTTTGTTGTTTTTTTAATCTAAAAATGTAGAAAGTTTTGTGTGAGGGGTCAGGTTGGGATAAGCGTATACAGTTTTTACAACATAAAAATACGTCTATGAAGACCCAATAAAACATTCAACCCCAACGTGTGATTTTCTGTACCCTTACCCAAACTTCCTCAGTAGAAATCTTCGAATCGTCCTAACCTTTCCCACTGTTACGGCGCCCCTACTAATGATACACTGACTCCAACATCTGTTCAGCGAGTATGTAAATAATTTGGTGTTTGCTGTGCAGCGCTATAGGCGAAAACATATTACTTCAGTTACTCAGGTATACGCGCCACTTTCAACAAAGGTTTGTTTTTTCTCCTGCAAAGTTTATTCCGTTTCAGCAAACTTAAACTTCAGCAAACTTAAACTGCTTTTAAATTTTACTTCCGTCGACTCATCCCACAGTTAAGAAGACCGAAGTGGAGTTGCATTATTCCAGGCTTTTGGGCGAATAACTGAGGAATTATGAATCCCTCCTTTCTGCTGCTCTGTCTGTTCTTACGACTATTCAGTGGTAAATTATATATTTACATTCAGGGTGTCACGTTTTTCTCTACTTGAACAATAACATTTTCATTTTCATTTTTTTATTGTTTTATAATGCAAAATGAATTGATTATTGATTAATAATTATTCATTCTTTCCTGTTTCTCGTTTGAAAAAAAAAACTTGTAGTTTAGCAGCAGTTTATCTCTGTTAATCGATCATTCCTGTCTGTGTTTAAGGTGTGTTTGGTGTCGATACAGATGTAATGACGTCAGTATCGGTGTTGGAAGGAGATTCTGTCACTCTAAACAATGATATTACAATTGGAGGTCGCATAATGTGGACGTTTGGATCAAAACGCATCTGCATTGCTTACGTTTTCCCTAATGCTATTTATGTTAATTCTGAGAGATTTGGCAGACTAAAGCTGGTCCCTGGAACTGGATCTCTGGCCATCAGGAACACGACAACCGCAGACTCTGGACTTTATTATCTAAATGTCGCCAATCCCAGTGAAGAAGAGACAAAAACATTTAATGTCAATGTTTATAGTGAGTATCTGGATGTGAAAAGCCTAATGTGAGGGGTTTGAAACATTATTTTCATTATGTTTAGAGAATTTACTGCTTGCTTTTTGGCCACAAACATAATGCTGTAATGTTATTGTTTTTTTATTTTTTTTTTAATACACTTGTACTATTGTGTTTTACAGGTTCCTCATTCACCCCTACAGTGGGAGACTCCAGAAACTGTTCTCCATCATCAGAAATATCATCAGTGACATTTTTTTCTTTTTTTTTTTTTTTTTTTTTTTTTTTTCAGTTGAAAGTGCAACAAATTTACTTGACAGTAAAATAGTTGATTCAGCAGAAGAGGATCACCATAACAGTTCCTTCAACACCAAGCTGATGTCTTTTCTGAACTTATTTTCCTCATTATAATTAAATAATATAAAGAAATCAGTATTTAGGTCACTTGGTACTTTTTTGGGTATTACTACCATACGTTTGTCTTTTTGTCATACTGTTGACTTAATATTTCAGTATAACCCACTCACACTTTGAAATTATATACTTACCCAGCCAACATTTGTATGTGGGGCCTATATGGGTATGAACTGGGCTTAAAAATGGGTCCCATATAAGGTTGTCCGCGGGTTCCATAATGGTCACATTTGTATGTGGGACCCATGTGGGTTTGAAATGGGCTTTATATGGGCTTTGTATGGTATTGTCCGCGGGTTCCATAATGGCCCCATGTCAATTGCCCACATGGATCTCATATAGGATTGCTCTTGCCCTTATGTGGGACCCTATTGGGCAACACACAACTGGGCAAGACCCCTCTCGGTCCCAGCTTTAGAACACAAACAAATCTGTCCTAATTGTTTGCTCTTTTCTATTGTATTTTAAAGTTTACATTTGGAATATGCTAATTTGGCTGAATTAAAAAAATTCCCATGTTTTCTCTTACCTATCGATCCATTATATAAATATAGTTCTTCCAGTTTATTTAGAATAAACAAAATATAGTATAAAGTGTATATATTTGTGGCTTAATAAAAGACAATAGTAAACAATAACAATAATAAATGACAAGTATACAGTTTTAGCAAAAAGTATGTGAACTTTGGAATTGTTGATATTTTAAATGATGTTTAAATAAACACAAAGAAAGATAAATGTTTTTTTTTTTTCTTTTTTCTGTCTCTCTCTAGTGAATACAGTGTAATCATTCATATTTATAACTGTTGCTGCTGAGTGGTGAGGGTACATAAAATAACCACAGCAACCATGTTGATATACAGCAAGAACAGTTTATTAAGTTGTTTATCAGATAGGCCTACAGTTACAGTAGGCTTCAGTGATAGCTCTGTATGCTTTCAAATCGCTCTTGTGGTAATTTAATGTCATACACCGGTCGGTGTGCGCATCGAAATTTCAAGCCGCTAGCACCTTCGTGCGGCAAATGTGTCGAACGTACGAAAAAAAAAATCCTTTTGTGACCTGACGTGGTTTCACATCCCAGAATGAGACAAAATTATTATTTTATATAGTGATAAAGGCTGTTGATTAGCATTGCATTGCATCTATAGTTTATTCGTATAAAATACCCGATGTGGCTTGAAGAAACAGAGAGAAAGCATTTAGTCGCAATCTTACAGATATGTCTCTGTTTCATCAGTTAAAACTGAGTTTTATTCATATTAGGAATTCCCTATATGAAAGAAACATTATAGCGGTATGCACATAAGTGAACAAGAAGAATGAAATATTATATTACATGTGTGCACGTAATGCTCACAACACCTTATTTAGGGTAAAAATAGGAATGACAATACTTCTAAGTTTCTTTTTTTCCTCCAGTGTAGAGGAATTTTTCTCCCTCTCTCAGTGAATGCATGAGATTTTCTTTTTTGTCAAAGAAGATAAGATTTTTAATCATAATATTATAATACATCCTTACCTTTCTAAACATTTATAGTTAGTCCTCCTGCATGCTAACAGGTCATGCTGCAGTTATATACTGCAAAATATATTGATAATCATTAGCAATAGTTATTGTTTTGATTAATGTTTTTATTTAGTAATAACAATAATCAGAATTAGTCATATTAATAGAAACAACATTTTGGCCTAATTGTGCAGCCCTATAATCAGGCACAACAAACTCAGTATTCTTCATCATTTTTGGTCATTTTTGAAAACCTTTCTTGTTACAGTTCAGATTTTGTTGTTACGGTTCCGATTTTTTAATTCACTTAATATTGCCTCTCAGAATAGATTGCCTCTTCAAAACAAAACAAAACAATCAAAATAGCCTGCATTTCTTATCATTTATGAATATTAGTAGGCCTATGTTTATTTTGTTTATGCTCTGTTTATTTTATTTAGTTTTTGTGTATACTTTCCTTATATTTTTTTTTATTTGTGATGCATGTGTATCTGTTTACTCAAACTTACTTGCACTATTTTACTCCTATTTATTTATTTATTTATTTATTTTTAATTTTGTTTAAATATTTTTACATATGTTTGTTGAATGTGTTACAATTAATGCACATTCACATTTAAATATTGAAATAGTCATGTTTTGTGCTTTCTCTTCACTCGTCAAATTTCTGTGACAGTTTTTTACACTAGTTGGGCCCATTTTCATTATCTTGCCTAGGGCCCCACAAATCTACAGGCCGGCACTGTCAAAAGATGACTGCTAAACATTAGCTCCAGTGGTGTAGATGGTAAAGTGCATTCTATAGCCTTTTCGATGCGATTGACCAGAGTTCGAATCCGCCTTTTACAGAATTTTTTTTTCTCCCTTTTCAAATCTCATGAAACATCAGAAAGGCATTTATTTAAAAAAAAAAAAAAAAAAGTTGAAAATAAAGTATCAGTTAAGGTTCGGTGTAGGGAGGGATTTATTGTCCCAATAAGGTGGCAATCACTGAATAATTTGAATTAGAATTAAAATTATAATTTACACTCAAAAGCAGGTAAGTGCTGTGCAGGTAAACTTCACTCCCCTGATGTAAAGTGGCTCACTATTGCAACTGATGCTAGTGGCTGCAGTCTTTAGCCTCCGTGTAAGTGTGCCCGCCTCCCATGCTAGGCACCCGGGTTCGAGTACCGTTTGGAGCGAGTGCGAGTAGGACCAGTGGGGGTTTCTCTTTCCTAACGATTAATTTTCTCAATGTAGCTTTTTCATTTTACTTAGAATACTAACTGTTAGTCATATGTGTGTGCGAGAAGGTGGGGCGGACTATTGGACTACCTGTACATGTAGCCAATATGTGTGCGTTCAAGAGCATGAAAAACTATGTTTCTGCTGCTGGAAACTTAAATGGATTTCAGCCATCTTGGTTGAGTGTACACTGTAAAAAACAATTTGTTGAGTCAACTCAAAATAATTTGTAACCTGGCTGCCTTAAAATTTTAAGTTCAGGCAACTCAAAAAAAGTTTAGTCAACTTGAAATGTTAAATTATCCTAAGTGACAACTTAGATGTTTGAGTTAAATCAACTTAAAATTTTAAGGCAGCTGGGTTACTTACCCAGCTGTACCCTTAGTACAGCTTAACATTTCAAGTTGACTAAACTTATTTTAGTTGACTGAACTTAAAATTTTAAGGCAGCAGGGTAACAAATTATTTTAAGCCGACTCAACAAATTGTGTTTTTTTTATTTTTTACAGTGTACACTGTAAAAACAAATAAGTTGATTCAACTCAAAATAATTTGTAACCTGGCTGCCTTAAAATGTTGTGTTAAATAAGCTAAAAAAACTTACGTTGGTTAAACTTATGTTGGAGTTCCTTAAACCTAGAATTAATAGTTGGGATAACAAAGGTGAAGCTGAGTCAACTTTTAGGTTTTAAGTTAGCCCAGCAAGATGAGAAAGTTGTGCTAACCTAAATGCAAGTTGAAACAACATAAAATTAGTGAGACCAACATGACAAGAAAGTTGTGCTAACCTAAACCCAAGTTGAAACAATATAAACTTAGTGAGACCAACAAACGTTTAGTTGTTTAAACTAACCATTTTGTTGAATACATTTATAATTATAAGTTGTGCAGACTGAATAAAAATTGGCTAAATTAAGCATCTTGTTGAATCAACGTATATTTTTAAGGCAGCCAAGTTACTTTTTCAAGAATAGCTCATCTTACTTGTAATGTTAAGTTCATTCAACTGGTGGAACTATGCAATTTGCCCACACAACTCAAGTTTAAATTCATAATTATAAGTTGTGCAAACTGAATAAAAATTGGCTCAACTAAGCATTTTGTTGAATCAACTTATATTTTTAAGGCAGCCAGGTTACTTTTTTTTAGAATAGTTCTTCTTACTTGTAATGTTAAGTTCATTCAACTGACTGACAGCTGGCTGAACTATGTAATTTGCCCACACAACTCAAGTTTCTATTTTCTAACAGTACTGCAGGAAATAGCTTCATGGACACTGAAAAACATGCAGAAGGCTATTTTATTTGAATTCAAAATAGACAACCTCCTACTTAATGTTACTGTGTTTAGTATTAAAACACCCTAACTTTAAAAAACATAGATAAACATTGACATTTCATTTCTGTGTAACAACTGCAGTACATATTTACGTTCCTTTCACTAATTCACATTTAATCAAAAGAACAGATGAGGGATTCTAAATTTCTTGTTGAGTACCATGTTGCGTAGCCCGTAAACAAACTAAGAACAGCTGCTCCCACCAATGTTCATGAAAAGTTTTTGGAGAACATCGGAAGTGTGCTTCATGTGTTTTGGGTAATCAGTGTTAGCAATGTAAAGAAGACCTATCCAAAGCACAAATGCTTTCAGGACGTCACAGATATTGGTGAGGTCAAGACGCTCCCCCCAAATGAATGGCAACGACAATGGTTTCTTTTGGAAGCATTTCCCATTGCTCCTCCTCAGTCACAATCAAGATGTCCATTTCTATGCCCTTCACTAATTATTCAATTTCATGAGATGCCTGAAAAAAACAACAACAAAAAAAGAATTAATTCTTTACATGCAAATATAACAATTGAATCAATATAGAATACTACTGTACATATTAATACATTCTGTTAAAAATATTTAAAAATAATAATAACAACAACAACCTCAACAAACAGCAATTAAGAGGCAAAGTAAAAAACAAAGGCGTAAGTTACATGAGCATGGCTGGGAGTATCAGACCAACTGCAACAAGTACTTTAATTTCCAGAATACAAGGGTGTTTCACATTAGCACTTTTGGTGTGCACCAGATTCGGCTGATGTTAGAGTTTGGTTCATTTGGATGGTGTAAACTCTTAGTTCTCTCATTGTTTATCTGAAATTGTAGGGATTTATGAAACTAGTTCCCAAAATTCTACTGCTGCTAGTCGATGCTGAAAATACCAGTCGTTAAATTTTTTAATTGGCACATTCTGACATATTTTGCTTCACAGTTTTACAAAGACTATATTCAAAGTATTGTCAACTTTAATGTTACATTTTACATACAAAATATTTTTAGTAAATAAATATTTACTAAATATTTACGAGAGTACCTGTCATGGTACTCTCGTGAACGTGCATCTAGGACTGAAAAAAACAATAACATTTTTTAAATCTAATATAAAATGACATTAAAAATTACAATAGCAACTAGGGGTGTTACGGTATGTGTATTAGAACCGAACGATTCACGGTGGAAATTCTAAATGGAAGTGGTCATCCATATACCCTACTCCTTCAAAGGGCAGAGCCCTTGGAGTTTAGACTTTGGAGTGAGCAGGGCAACTGCGTGCCATTATGTAGATGTTTGAAATGCACATGGCAAAGGGAGCGACGTGTCTGTCAACAGATGTTTCTGTTTTAATGGCATAGAAAATGTCTTTTTATTGTTGTTAGCATTACTGTTGCAAATAAACATACATTTTATGTTTTAAATATATAATATATAATAATAAACGGTGCAATTCCAAAAGGCTCCTCGCACTGCAGTGCTTGGGCCCTAAAAACTAATATAAAACTTTTTAAAATATAAACTGTATGTTTATTTGCAACAGTAATGCTAACAACAATAAAAAGACATTTATGCCATTAAAACAGCGACATCTGCTGACGGACACCATGCTGCATTGTCACGAAAACTGTCAGCTGAAGGTAATGAGGAAATTACATTGCTCCCTTTGCCAAGTGCATTGCAAATATTTACATAATGGCATGCATGTGCCCTGCTCGCTCCGAAGTCTGAACTCCAACACTCTCAAAGTAAGAGTTTTGTTGCTGGGGCTGGGGCTTTAACACTTTTTGGCTTTTTTAGTATTGCGAATGTACCGTGTATCATGACATACAGTAAGTACTGTGTACCATAACGAAAACTTACGTGTTACAGCCGCTGATACGCTAATAAGAATTCTTCTTCTATTACCAGGAACACCTCACTGCAGATTGATGGTGCTCAATTTGGTCACCCACAACTATAATGTCAAAAGTCATGTCCTGGATGAATACCTCGAGAAGGGAAGCCTTAAACTATGCCTTATAATATTAATTCACAAACTCCAGTAAATATGTGCACTTAATAAATACATTTACTTACAACTTTGTCCAAGCTGTCCAATGTAATGGTCATCCCTTGTCTGCATAGCACTGATGGATACAACTGCAAAAGGACTTGCTGAGGTCCAACCACAAGATCATTGAATTCTATGCTGATCTTCAGTCATTCCAGAATATCACAAACATGAAAAATACAGAAACATGTTAAAACAACACTACATCTTGACAGAGAAAGCCAAATGTCATTGCAAGTTTACGTTTCAATTACCAAAACCCCATTTTACAATACAGAGAAGGCTTTTAAACTACATAACACAGGAAATTAGAACAACCAAAAAAAGCTAATTTTACACATTTGTGACAATCCTTTTTTGCAGGGCTGTTTATACAAGATATATGCCTTTATTGTTATTCAAAAACCCATAGTTTTGTCCGGTGAGGCACTTCAATAACCGAGAGAAGAGTTTGTACCGGTTTGTGTCAGCAATATCAAATATACGCGCTTCAAACGAACTCTGAGGGAGCTGCTCATTCGTTTCTTTTATAACATGCATACAAATGACAGTTCGAGTAGTAATATTGTTTTTAATTTTAATCGTTAAAAAAAGTTATTTTTTTCTAAATCCATACATTTGTTCGTTCGTCCCTTTCCATCTCGCGCTCTGCATAAACGGTCACTCTTTAATAATGCATACAAAACTGTATATTTATCATTCTCCACATAAATCCAGCTCAGTGCCGCATGGGAGTATACTTGGTATAACATTTATATCGAAAATACTGTGGAACCCCGTGTATTTTGAGGCTTCAGAGTGCCGCGAAAATAATACATATTACTAACGAGAAAATACGACGCGTTAAACCATACTTGTACTCTTCTTAGACAATATACGTAAATGTACATATATAGTAAACCAATAAATACAAATATTTACAACACTGACCGTATATTAATGCAGCTTTGCTGTGGGTTCCGGTGAGGCACGTTAACTGAGAGAGTTGCCGGTTTGTGTCAGAAATATCAAATATACGCGCTTCAAACGAACTCTGATGGAGCTGCTCATTTGTTTCTCTTATAACATGCATTAAAATGACACTTCGAATAGTAATATTGTTTTTCTCCCCTTAATTTTAATCGCTCATAAGTTCATTTTTTTTAATTCCCAAAAACTGTTCAAAACTATTCCATGCTATTATGTATTTTGGCAGACTTAACAGCTTATTATGTATTTAATGAAGTATGACTGACCCCTGCTGGCGTTATGTTGCATATTTCATCTTTGAGAACTATAAAACTATATCCTTTTATTAATCTGTAAATTGCTTTCAAGCAGAATAATGGACCTTTATTTACTGTAAACCATATATCACTCTCAAAAAATAGTACAAAAGCTGTCAATGGGATGGTACCCTTTTAAAAGGAATTAATACACTGACCAAAATTATAAACGCAACACTTTTGTTTTTGCCCCCATTTTTCATGCGCTGAACTATCAAGATGTGTGATAAAACTGCACATTTTAGAGTGACCTTTTATATCAGCCTAAGGCACACCTGTGCAGTAACCATGCTGTATGTTCAGCATGTTGATATGCCAGACCTGTGAGGTGGATGGATTATCTCGGCAAAGGAGAAGTGCTCACTAACACAGATTTAGACAGATTTGTGAAGAATATTTGAGAGAAACAGGCCTTTTGTGTACATAGAAAAAGTATTAGATCTTTGAGTTCAGCTCATGAAAAATGGGGGCAAAAACAAAAGTGTTGCGTTTATAATTTTGGTCAGTGTATGTAGCATTTAGAGGTAAATTAGTTACAAAAGTGTGCCTTTTGCAATTTTTTTTTTTTCTGAGAGTGAGGGGTGTACCTTAAAAAATCAACTTAGCCTCTAAAAACTTTTAACGTAACAAGCCCCAAATCACACAAGAATGAATTAATGTTTAGTAGATTTACTGTACATTAAACCCTGCTGCTTGTTTTAATATTTCCTCAAATGTGACCATTTCAGTTACTTCAGTTTTCTGTCAAAACAGTTATTCTATCATTTAACGGTACTAAAGTAAAGTTAATCAGTAGTGTTTACGGCAATTTTGTCAAAAACTACTATTTACTATTTGCACATTTGAAATTCTCACATGCTTACAGACATGAATTTAATTAGTTCTTAACTTCAACCTAAATGTTAGTGAAAATATATATAAAGACCCATGTGATTTGATTATGTGTGACTTTTGCAGGGTCTGTAAATGCACTGTTGGTATGAGGACAAAAATAGAATTCTTACCATTTTAGATTCTTTTCATAGACAATGTCCGTGCTCCATTAATGTTTGCTGTAGCCCTGGATGTACTCACAAATATGATGTACTTCCTCTACAGGAAATGCAAAAAAGCCACACAAAAACAGTAAGCTTTATCTTCTGCTCCTATATATCAAGGATAATGTCTCGGTCATTAACCTGAAGTTCTTATAACTGATGTTAATGACTGGGAAACTGACTCTGTCCTAACCCTAAAACTTAAGGAAATGGATTTGAATCATGTGTGAATGCAGTGGAAACAGTCCAGACAGAAGATGTAGAGGTACAATATGCTGAAAGAGGATTTTTTTTAGACAAAATTAACAAAAAAACGTAAGATTTTTAACACTGTCTATCAGCATGTCCAAATTCCTTCCAAACAGCTTCCTTTATTTTGTGAAACATAAAAGATGAGTTTTTAAAGATTGCCCAGGTCACTTTTCCAGATGACTATGTGATGTTCCAAGTCTTTTGAAATCATTTTGAAGCTTTTTGTTAGAAACAGAACAAAATTTAAGTCATCTTACATGGAAAATATCTCTTCCTATAAAAAATTGATCTCTTAATGTGGAAATAAAGATGATATTCTGTGCATGATGTTAGGAGCATTTAGTCCTTACGGTCTGTAATTGAACACTCAATTAGTATTAATGGACATTAATGAAAAATCATGGTCTCTTCCTCTCTGCAGTCTACAAACACCACAATGACACACAATTTGTATTTACTGTCATAGTGAAATGAATATATTTACCTTGTCAAAATCTTTAATTTAGCGAGCCTCGTTTCTTTATGTAATTTTGTGTTGTCCTTCAGAAAGCTAACGGGACAGTGGAAACAATATAGCCTACTCCAGGATTGTCATGCGACAACAATCAAACTGTCTCACTGCTGCATGTGTGGATTTGTCTACTTATCAGTCATTTTAAATACACGAGAGGAGCAAAAGCAAAAACGTGGTCACTGTTGCTATGGTTACTGGCAAGGAATATGAGCTTGTGCATTGCACGTTCATACAGACACTAGGGACTTTAAGCAGCAGCCACGGATGGAACGGCAACGGCATTCCGACGTCATATTGCGCGTTCACGACTTTAACTGCCACTTCTTGACGTTCTACGTAGCCATCTACTACGGGAGAACAGCTGGTTTGCCGCAGTCTTTACAACGTCACAGATTAGGTAGATAAATGTTATGTTTTATAGTTTATACCACTGTAATTCCATCAGTATACGATTCTACCATTAGTCTTTCATTTAATCTGTGTTGATATGTTTTAAACTTAAGATTTTGTTTCTCTACGCACCGGTGTTAATGAAATAGAGAGAGATGTTCACATAATATGGACGTTTGAATCACAAAACGCCCACATTGCTGACATTTATTCTAGCGTAAATGCTATACCTAGTTGTGTCAACAGTGAAATATTCAGAGACAGACTACAGGTGAACTTCACAACTGGATCTCTGACCATCAGAAACATAAGAATCACGGACAACGGAACTTATCGTCTAGATATCGCCCATCCCAATGACACTTCCGGTCTCACCAGCAGAGTGACAGAAACTGCATTTAGTGTCATTGTTTATGGTGAGTATTCTGGATGTGTGTTCTAATATTAAATAATGTATTATTATTATTATTATTGCTTTGAATTAGCTATCATGGTTAAATTTATGTCATTTATGTTGTTATTTCTTATTCTTTTGTAAGCGACCAGACTTAAAAGTTTGCCAGGACACTATCATCCTGGCTGTGTGTTATGCACAAACAATTAGCACTCATATGTCATTCACATTATATTTTAATACTCTTATATTTTACAGCTCACCTACCCATCCCTATCATAAGAAACACAAACTGTTCTTTATCATCAGAAGGTACATTCATGTCAAAATATGCGCTGCTGTGTTCAGTGGAGAATGTGAATGATGTGACTCTCTCCTGGTACAAAGGAAACAGTTTATTGTCCAGAAAAAGTGCATCTAAACTAAATACCAGTCTCTCTCTACCTCTGGAGGTGGACTATCCTACACTACACCTACAGGTGTGTGCTCAACAATCCCATCAGCAAACAGACCAAACATCTGGACATCACTAGTCAGAAATTGAAATATTCAGTCATGTGTCAAAGTTGCTGTGTTTCTCTCTTACAGTACCTACAGGATCTCCACTACCCTTCTATCTTTTAGCACTGATTCCAGTTTTTCTGGTAGTTGGAATAATTATCTACTGGATTTATAGGAAACAAACACAAGGGGGTAAGAAATTATCTACTTCTAAAAGTAATTTATTTACAAAAACAGCAGAATCTATAGATATACAGTTGTGACTACTTGGACTACTTGGATGGAAAAATGTAGCTCTCAGAATATTTCCATCTGCAGTTTTGAATATGTGTAGCTGCTGTGTTTAAATCATTTGTCAAGCCATTTACTTTCTTTTGTTGTTTCTGTTTTATTGCAGGAGGTTGTTGTAGTAGTAAACCCAAGTGTTGTAACATAAATTGGGGATCCAGAAATCCACTAGTTCCATGCTGAGTATAGCTTCTGTATGGTTGCACAGCCACAGCTCATAGGTTTTTAATTTTCACTGTTCAATTTTTGGAAATTGGGAACATGAAACAACCTTCACTGCACTCAACTTTTTATAGCTGACAGTACCTGTCCAGACTAGATAAAGTGCTGATCCAGCACAACAGGATCATCATCATTATAACTTCCTGAAACACCAATCTGATCACATACTATTCGGAAACCAGTATTTAGGTCACCCGATGCCTCCAATTTATAGATATAATGGTCTTGATAGGTTTATATAAATTTGAGCTTATGGCTTAAAGTTCAGGGATCAGGGTCATCAGTATTTTAACACTTTTGCATATTTTAGCCCTGTTTTACTCATGATATTTTTTTATTCTGTGTAAACGAATTGTCAGATGTTCAAATATTCCACTTGGTGGCAGCAAACGCTGCTCTGTTTATTTTAGTTTTTAGCAATATTAAAGACTTTAGAAAAAAAAAATATATACACACTGCACTTAAAACCAGTAATAAATACAGAATATGGGAATGTTGGAAGTTTTACATGATTGCAATTTGGCAGGCCATATAATGAGCCTGCATTGTTAATATGGGATGGGACAGGTGTGATCCAGTTTGCTGGCAAACATTTTGCTATTCACACCCAGTGACAAAACATGATCAAGCATTGGCCATAAGGAAGTCAACGGAATGATGCTGCACACTAGGATTAAACACTGCCAGCCAGGGGCGGTTTCTTCATTAGGGCGACGCACCACCAAAGGACAAAAGGGAGGGATTTTTTATTTCCATATAACCACAGTGTTACGTTTGCTGTGATTGTTCTACACTGTTTGTTCTGCCTCAAGTCATGTTCTGTAGAGTACCGGCCCTATTTAGGGCGATTTTACTATGGCCGAGAATTGCCCCGAGTGTTCTCAGTAGCTGTTTCCCAATAAGGATACATCCTTTAGGCTGGACCCAGTCCACTTCCAGAACAACAATTTACAGATAATGTACTCACTCCCTTGTCATCCAAGATGTTCATGTCTTTCTTTCTTCAGTCGTAAAGAAATTGTGGTTTTTTTTTTGTTTTTTTTTTGTTTTTTTTAAAGAAAACATTTCAGGATTTTTCTCTTTATAATAATTTACCATATAAAATAATTAAACTGCATTTTGGACACAAAATCAGTTTAAATGCGGCTTCAAACGATCCCAGATGCAGATGTAAATGATCCCAGCCAAGCAAGAAGGGTCTTATCTAGTGAAGCGATCGGTTATTTTCGTTTTAAAAAAATACAATTTAAATACTTTTTAATCTCAAACGCTCGTCTTGTCTTGCTCTTCCTGAACTCTGTGTATTCTGACTCAAGACAGTTAGTGTATGTCGAAAACCTCCGATTGTATTTTCTCCCTCAACTTAAAAAATTATGAAGCGCCACATAGGAGTTACATCAAACTTCGCTTATCAATACATACATAAAACACGTGCATATACACATAGAAATTACTTGCATATACATGTATACTGTTGGATGTTCAAAATATATATATGAAATACACCCAGCAAGGGTAAAATCTTTGCGTGGCAGGGGCAGCTGCCACAAAAACCTGCCACTTGACCCGTCACCACCAAAGGCAGCTGCCACTCGACCTGCCACCGCTATATGCGCCTGCCACTCGACCTGCCACCGCCACAGGCAGCTGCCACTCCACCCGCCACCGCTATACGCGCCTGCCACTCCACCCGCCACCGCCAGATATGCATCAATCGGAGTGTATACAGTGGAGATGTTGAGGCAGGCGCGATGCTTCGGTGCTGCGTGCGCCTTATGGATTCAAAAACCTAAAGTAACGTAACAAATAGGTAAATAAGTATAGAATTGCACGGTCTGTTTACTTAAGTGCATCAACCTAAGTGTAAGAGGCAGCTGCCACAAAACCTGCCATAACGTACCTTGTTTTATTCCTTCACTGTAAAACCCAATAGTTTACCTTACTTAGTTACAATTAGTTATCTTTACTTAGTTACTATACTTACTAGGTTTTATTAAGTTACAGCTACTTTCAAGGCAAATAAAACAATTTACTTACTTGCTTTGAGTGATGTTTACTTAAAATATCCAAGTATCCACAAAGAAACCAATGACATTAATAAACCAGTGAGAGGCAGCAGTGTACTAATATGTTGCTAATGTGCAACATGACAACAGAAGAAGAAGAAAATAAAGTTTTTGAGATAGGGCAATTTTTAGTAGACTTTTCATTCACATCTTTCTTTCACTACTTGAATTCACCCATTTTCCAAAGTCATCTTGAATGTTGAATTTTCAATACAACTGAATTATTTGAGAGAACATCACATAAGCTGACTTCATAAATTAATGTTGTTTTTTTTTTTTTTTCTCACCATTATAGTGAATAGTGTTACTTTTGGTTGGGCATTTGGAACTTTGTTTATATTACTATAGTTTTCTTTCTATTGTTGCAGCAATACAACATGAAATCAGAGTTCTTTGATTTTGAAGAAGGCAAAGTAATAAATAGGTTGCTTTTAAAAGGTGATCTATATTCTAATTAAATCATTAGGTTGTGTATTTTTCATGTTGATTAATGATATTTCACTGTTTTTCTTTTTTTTTTTATAAACACTATAAGAAGCTTTTACATGTGTTGATACAATCTTTTAATATTTGGGATAAGGTGCATGAGTCACACACAGACTTCAACATTCAGCATGTGAATCACAACAATGGTAACAACTCAGTTTTATTTATTTTTATTAACTGTATCAATAACCATTTTATGAGCTTTTTTTGTTTGTTTTTTGTTGTGCTACTACTGACACAAGACAGCAAATGAAATTGGCAAATACAAACAACAACAGTAAAGCAAAGCAATTGCATAATTTATTCATGTCGCAATGCACTCTGGGAGTCAGTGAGTAGCTATTAGAGGAATGGAGTAATTAGATAAATTAAAAGCATTAAGTAAATTCAACTTAAAATGGTTGTTAAAATGACTCTTATATTTAAGTAATGATTACTTCAAGTTTTCCAGTAAACGTTACTTAAATTTTTAGGGCAACCAGTTTCCTTAAGTTTTTTAAGTAAATTCAACTTAACCGGGTTTAGAGTGTTGCTGCCTTAACTTATGCTTTATTCCTCCCTTTAAATCAATAATGGCGCGCGCAGCACCAAAGCGTTGCGCCTGCCTCAACAGCTCTCACTGTTTACACTCTGATTGATGCATATAAACAAACAGAAAGTGCAATTCTACTCTTATTTGCATATTTTTCTGCCTTACTTTATGCTTTATTCCTCCGTTTAAATCAATAATGGCGCGCGCAGCACCGAAGCGTCGCGCCTGCCACAACTTAGCGTCGCGCCTGCCTCAACAGCTCTCACTGTTTACACTCCGACTGATGCATATAAATGAACAGAAAGTGCAATTCTACTCTTATTTACATATTTTCTGCCTTACCTTATGCTTTACTCCTCCGTTTACATCCGTAATGGCGCGCGCAGCACCGAAGCGTCGCGCCTGCCTCAACAGCTCTCACTGTTTACACTCCGACTGATGCATATAAACGAACAGAAATTGCAATTCTTCTCTTATTTACATATTTTCTGCCTTACTTTATGCTTTATTCTTTGCCACGCAAAGATTTTACTCCCTCTCAATACACGTGCACACTAATATGAAATCC
>NW_026129476.1:45639-52917 GCF_022985175.1 Labeo rohita | reverse complement strand
TACAAATATTATCTTCTTACTATCAGTGTTTCTGACACCACAAGCTGAGAAAATACAAAGTTTACAGGCATCTCAGTTATCTCCAGGGACTCCACCCTTATATTTATACAGTGTTTTATCAGCAAGATCTCTGATGAAAAAAAATAAATAAATAAAAAAAAACTTACTAACCTGTGTAAGGTTTCTGTGTAAGGTTAATTCCAATTTTTATAACTTGTTTCCATGACAATGCCTTAAACCCTAAAATGATTGTAAAAATTATGCTTTAAACCACTTTACAGCTCAAACAGTATACAAGTTTTAACATAATTATTGCAGGTGCTATTACAAAATAATGAACTTCAGACATTATGCAACAAACGCTGTTGATTTATCGTAAGTACTAAAAACCACTAAGAGTTTATAAGAGGTTAAACAATCATGTAGAGCCATGGGCACATGTTCATATTCATTTCACATTAGTTCACTTAGTTGCCTTCTTGGTGATGCTCTTAAATTTCTATATGTACAAAATAAAATAAAAAATAATAAAAACGTCTTTTTTTAATGGCCTACTACAACAACATCACATCAACATCAAGCTGCAAACCTTTTACAACTTAGGTAAAAGAATTTGTAAAAACTTATCAAACCACAAAAATAGTTTCTAAGAGTAACTCTGGGAAATGAAAGACATTACTGGCTTTTGAAGTTCATCTGACTTCAGACCTTCAAACAAAAACTGTAAATTCATTTTGCATCTTAGTTTACAACAAAAATGTAAATGTAAATATAATGTAAATTAATTCTCACAGCATCTTTACTTAATTGTGCTTTATTTTCAATTATATAGGCTTTAGGCAGCCTAAACCTGAGTTAATTTATACAACAACCATTAGCCTTCTCCATATACTCCAAGCTTTTATATTTGTCTCATGTCCTGCTATCATTGCACAGTGCCGTTAAATGCGTATGTTACCATCTGGGTAAAAAAAAAAAAAAAAAAAAAAAAAAATCCAATTTTTTTTTTTTAGTCTTAGATAGTCTTGAAGATATCTGACCCCTGTTCAGAGGCCACTTGTGGTCATCAGCTTATCTGTGCTTCCAACAGTTTGACTGTAATGTTCTACCACATCCATCTTGAACATTACAAAACTGCTCTGCTTTTGCAACACAAACCATCATCATTTAAGAGATAACTGTAACACATATAGAAATGTAGGCCGACTGAGTAAAAAATAAATATACAGTATGATCTATACAAGATCTCAGTATAAGCTGAGCTCAACAACATAATATTGATCACAACAAAATTAATGTCCATTTGTCACCTTAGGGGGCCAATCTGTAAATAAGACATATTCTGACAACCAGAGCACACGTGCGTATCTTTTAGCCTGGATATTGTGGTTTCATATAACAGTTGATGCAGATGCCAAGAATAACACAAATTATATCTTCTTACTATCAGTGTTTCTGACACCACAAGCTGCAAAAAAAAAGCTTACAGGCAGCTCAGGGTCTCCACCCATCCTTGTATTTATACAGTGTTTTGTCAGTGAGAGCTCACTGATTGTCTTCATCATGACCATCATCTCTCTGCTCCTGCTGGCCTCTCTGCTGCCACACCTGACCTTCACTGGTGAGACTGATTATATAACAGCATATTATATTAATTGATTTCTCTTGAATAAGATAACTTATGACTCTCTCTCTCTCTCAGCTCATGTGAATGTGGGTATAGTGAATGGCACAGAGGCAAAACCCCACTCCAGACCTTACATGGTTTCTCTTCAGAAGGACAACAGACAGCATAAGTGTGGTGGATTCCTCATTTCTGATAGATTTGTCATGACTGCTGCACACTGCAGGAAGAAGTAAGACTTCAATTTAGTCTGAACTGCAATGATGGGTTAAAATCACAATATCATAATTTTTTAAAAAAAAAAAAAATCTTCTATAATGATGATATTGTTCATTATACTAATAAGACTTTCTTACACAGAAATGAGACACTGACAGCTGTGATCGGTGCGCATGACCTAACAAAGAGTGAAGGGTCTGTCCGCATTGGTGTGAGTCCTACCACAAGCATCCAGACTTTAAAAGATCACACTTTGCAGAACGACATTATGCTTTTGAGGGTAACAGTAGACCAAATGACTATTATTAAATGATTAGTCAGCTTGTCTTTTAACAATGATAATGTTATTGTATTACAGCTAGAGAAAGAAGTCGAACAAAACGAGATTGTCAAGATAATTTCCATACCAACACAAGAGGGAGACATCAAACCTGATTCTGTCTGCAGTGTCGCCGGCTGGGGAAGACTGAGTCTTAAAGGGAAAAAGAGCAAACGTCTCATGGAAGCAGATGTGAAGATCATGAATAACACAGAATGCAAAAATAAATGGAAAAAAAAATACTCAGCCTCAGAGATGATGTGTGTCTATGGCCATGGAGGAAGCTGTAGTGTATGTAAAAACAATATCAATTTGAAATCATCAGTAGTGAGAAGTATCACCTCAGTCATGTGTTGATCTGTGTTTCTTCACAGGGGGATTCAGGAGGTCCTTTGGTTTGTGGAGACACTGCAGTCGGTGTCACTTCCTTTGGTGGTGGAAAAGAATGCAACAGTCGTGAACGACCTGAAGTTTATACAAAGATTTCAGCATATCTTCCATGGATCCACTCCATAATTGCAAATGTTAAGTGATTTTTGCAATGAGATAAGAAATAAGTATTTGTTTAAATGTTCAATAAACAAATCTATGAAGCATCAATATGTGTAAGTGGTCCTTATTATTGCAGCCTTATAAAATAGCAGTAGTTTACTGAAAAGGATTCAAGTAACCAAAATTATTTCCATCACAACAATAATACAAAAGCAGAGTAAATTCTTGATAATGATACTCATGATCATTAGCATGAGAACTGAAGTGAAATGTCTGAACTTAACAATGTTCTTCTTCCTACAGTAATCATAAAATGCATTTGAACTAAGTGTTTAAAAACAAATTAATTCCATTGCATTAGAACATCACACCAAGATTTGCAATGATGCTAAACCTAACATTTCAACACAAAAAAGTGTCCATATTTGTCTTAATTTTGGACAGTAAGTCTTTAATATTGCAACTAAATATTTTGCAAGCTTCTTTTTTTAATTACTTTGTGTAATAAAGTGCATTTGTGGTCTACTTAATTTTTAAAAAAGGCACTTGGTTTGATATTTTGTAACATAATGCAAATTATTTTATGTTGATATTTATCTGATATTTCCTCTGGTCCTCTGTCGCATTCCACTGTCGTCGCTCCTCCTTTTACCCTTCCGGAGCTCCTCCGTGGGACTCGAGACCGGTGAGTGGTGCAGGCGTCACTCATTATCATTACACTCCACCGGCCTCGTTCCGTTCCCACAGCTCTCGGCCCCGCCCCACTCGTCACATACCCCCATCGCCCCTCGCAGGCTGGGAGGTATAAATGTGAATTGAATTGAATTATGTCTACGGAAAGCCGCCATAAAACATTTGACATGTCCAGACATGTCAGTGCACACAACTCCCCTTTTTGCTTATTTTGACATTTGGTGTCTCTTAAAAGTAGGTCTCTTAAAATTGTTTACTCATTTTGATATTGTCCTTAAAACCAACATCTTTCTCACATCCCAGAGAGAGAGAGAGAGAGAGAGAGAGAGAGAGAGAGAGAGAGAGAGAGAGAGAGAGAGAGAGAGAGAGAGAGTTGGAGAAGAGAGCATTGCCCAGAGAGAGAGAAGAGAGAGATTTTAAGATGAGAGAAAGATTAGGACATGCAATGGAATGCAACCGTACATGTGGACGTCAGATGGTCCCCGGAGTTGAGAGTTCAAAATGGGCCATAAAAGTTCAAAAATTATCCTCAGGGCTTCTTTTGTCTCCTGTTGCCGGACGGTCACGCACATATGCCATATTTCTTAAACTTGTCACCGGACGGTCACGCACATACGCCACATTTCGCCGCCTCAGAGGGCCTCCTGTCTCCAGACTACCGGCAAATGCAACATATTTTTCTCTACCCAGATGACACCTGTTACCGGATGGTCACACAGAAATGCCAGAGGAAAGGTCAAAAGGTCAAAGCCATAAATCAAAGTTGACAGAAGCCATTCTATTGACTAAGTCGTAGTGATAGACGATCGACCAATCAGAATCAAGTAGTACAAAGCGCTGTCATAGCTAAATTACTGCCATTGTAAATGTATCTTCCTATTTTTTAATATTGCTGAAAAAGTGGTTAGCATACAGATGGGGCTAAGGTTTTGAAAATATCTTTAGTATTTATAATATAAGATGTATACAGATATTTGCATTTCTAATACTTTACAGATGTAAATGGCTTTATTTGAATACTGTCCATACATCTATATTGTACTTTTCAGCATAGTACAGACATACAGATAGACTTAATTCTCAATTTAAGGGAATGACCTAACATAAGTTGCATATATTTTCTGACAAAATTATTAATTTGCAAAACTGATGTTCGGTACATATTTCTGTTGTATTTTCTACAACAGCTAGAGAAGAAACTCACCCAAAATGAGAAAGTCAACTGGATATCTATACCAGTGAAAGAAGAGGAGACTGAAGTGCATTCTGTCTACATTGAATTCGTCCAAATTGTTTCAATAAATGCGCTATTGTCATGAATCTTGTCCTGATCTCCAGTCTGCTCACCACCAGAGGTCGCCTTGTCATTTCATATTACATAGACTGTTGCACTACACCCTGGACTACCTTTCCCATGTTTCACCTCACTCACAGCTGCAGCCAATCACAAACTGCATAAATACTGCGTAAATAACTTACTAACCTGTATAAGGTTTCTGTGCAAGGTTAATTCCAATTTTTATAACTTATACCTTTTCATCACAATGCCTTAAACCCTAAAACAATTGTAAAAAATATGCTTTAAACCACTTTACAGCTCAAACAGTATACAAGCTTTAACATAATTATTGGAGGTGCTATTACAAAATAATGAACTTCAGAAATTATGCAACAAACGCTGTTGATTTATCGTAAGTACTAAAAACCACTGAGAGTTCATAAGAGGTTAAACAATCATGTAGAGCCATGGGCACTTGTTCATATTAATTTCACATTAGTTCACTTAGTTGCCATCTTGGTGATGCTCTTAAATTTCTATGTACGAAATAAAATAATAATAAAAACATGTATTTTTTTTAATGGCCTACTACAACAACATCACATTAACATCAAGCTGCAAACCTTTTACAACTTAGGTAAAAGAATTTGTAAAAACTTATCAAACCACAAAAATAGTTTCTAACTGTAACTCTGGGAAATGAAAGACATTACTGGCTTTTGAAGTTCAATTACTGACTTCAGACCTTCAAACAAAAACTGTAAATTAATTTTGTGTCTTAGTTTACAACAAAAATGTAAATGTAAATATAATGTAAATTATTCCTCACAACATCTTTACTTAATTGTGCTTTATTTTCAATTATATAGGCTTTAGGCAGCCTAAACCTGAGTTAATTACCATCTGGGTAAAAAAAAAAATCCAATTATTTTTTAGTCTGAGATAGACTTGAAGATATCTGACCCCTGTTCAGAGTCCACTTGTGGTCATCAGCTTATCTGTGCTTCCATCAGTTTGACTGTAATGTTCTACCACATCCATCTTGAGCATTACAAAACTGCTCTGCTTTTGCAACACAAACCATCATCATTTAAGAGATAACTGTAACACATATAGAAATGTAGGCCGACTGAGTAAAAATTAAATAATTACATATTTAATTACTTTAACAGATCATCAGAACTTTACAAAAATATACAGTATGATCAATACAAGATCTCAGTACAAGCTGAGCTCAACAACATAATATTGATCACAACAAAATGAATGTCCATTTGTCACCTTAGGGGGCCAATCTGTAAATAAGACATATTCTGACAACCAGAGCACACGTGCATATCTTTAAGCCTGGATATTGTGGTTTTTATATAACAGTTGATGCAGATGCCAAGAATAACACAAATTATATCTTCTTACTATCAGTGTTTCTGACACCACAAGCTGGAAACGAAAAAGCTTACAGGCAGCTCAGGGTCTCCACCCACCCTTGTATTTATACAGTGTTTTGTCAGTGAGAGCTCACTGATTGTCTTCATCATGACCATCATCTCTCTGCTCCTGCTGGCTTCTCTGCTGCCACACCTGACCTTCACTGGTGAGACTGATTATATAACAGCATATTATATTAATTAATTTCTCTTGAATAAGCTAACTTATGACTCTCTCTCTCTCTCTCAGCTCATGTGAATGTGGGTATAGTGAATGGCACAGAGGCAAAACCCCACTCCAGACCTTACATGGTTTCTCTTCAGGACAACAGACAGCATAAGTGTGGTGGATTCCTCATTTCTGATAGATTTGTCATGACTGCTACACACTGCAAGAAGAAGTAAGACTTCAATTTAGTCTGAACTGCAATGATGGGTTAAAATCACAATATCATCATTTTTAAAAAAGAGAAATCTTCTATAATGATGGTATTGTTCATTATTAGACACTGACAGCTGTGATCGGTGCGCATGACCTAACAATGTATGAAGGGTCTGTCCGCATTGGTGTGAAGTCCTACCGCAAGCATCCGGACTTTGAATGGTGCACTATGCGGAATGACATTATGCTTTTGAGGGTGACAGTAGATTAAATGACTATTATTAAATTATTTGTCAGCTTGTCTTTTAACAATGACAAAACAAGAATGGCAAGAGGATTTCCATACCAACACAAGAGGGAGACATCAAACCTGATTCTGTCTGCAGTGTCGCCGACTGAGGAAGACTGAGTCTTAAAGGGAAAAATAGCACACGTCTCATGGAAGCAGATGTGAAGATCATGAATAACACAGAATGCAAAAATAAATGGAAATACAAATATTCAGCCTCAGTGATGATGTGTGTCTATGACCATGGAGGAAGCTGTAATATATGTAAAAACAGTATCAATTTGAGACCATCAGTAGTGAGAAGTGTCACCTCAGTCATGTGTTGATCTGTGTTTCTTCAAAGGGGGATTCAGGAGGTCCTTTGGTCAATAGGGTCTGGCTGCAGACATACGCCTGCACTCTCAGACGCCTGCACTTCCGCAAGTGACGTAATTTGCAGTCTATTTTATTTTTTACTTTATTTTATATATTTATTATTTTTTTAATCAAATCTCTCAACATTTTACAACAGTAGCCAGGTGGTGAAGACAAGAAAAAAGAAACTAAATTACAAT
>NW_026129476.1:0-45139 GCF_022985175.1 Labeo rohita | reverse complement strand
TTTGTCTTTTAGACTACAAAATGTCAAATGCCAAACAATAGACTACTTCTCTCGGCAATGTGCGGCAGTCAAGACAAACTCATCAAAAACAAGGAATCCACCACAGGTATGTAGCCAGTTCTTCTGAACAGACACCATGTAAAGTCTAGAGTGGGGTTTTGCTTCCCAGCCATTCACTATACCCACATTCACATGAGCTGAGAGAGCGAGATAGAGTGCTGTTAATTAGATTATTAACCAGATTAATTAATTTAGTAGTTCAGTCAGTCTCACCAGTGAAGGTCAGGTGTGGCAGCAGAGAGGCCAGCAGGAGCAAAGAGATGATGGTCATCATGAAGACAATCAGTGAGCTCTCACTGACAAAACACTTATAAATAAAAGAGGGGTGGAGACACTGAGCTTCTGGTAACTGTTTCTCAAACCAGCTTCCAGAGCAGCATGATGTCACATCTAATGATCAAGTGAGCTGTAGACAAACAAAATGAACATTTAATGACTGCAATGCTTATTTTCAGTAGAAATATATCTAATTGTAAGGAAAAACTTAATGTGTACATATTTACTACTAATCTGGTCTAGTATTTCTAACTCAATTAAGATAAGATCAAGTTCATACTGAAGATGTAGACGTAAACTGAGAGTTGTGTAAAAGTGCATGCAACTACACAGTTATTCAGTTAATTCTGAATACATTTCTATTCATTGTGATGACATCAAAAGATAGTTTGCTTTGAGAAATGGCAACATGGCCAGGGTGGATGTGGTTGGACACTAACCGTTATGCAACTAGAAGTGCAGTTGAGCTCCTAAGCTTGAACCACAACTCTTAAACAGCAAAAACAGTAAATGGGGAAATTTAATGTTTTTACATAAAATATTCTCACTTGCAATCAAAGCAGGAGTATTCTTAAATTAACTGCAGAGAATTAGCATAACTTTATGATTGCATTAAAAACAACACATCTGTCAAAAAAATCTAATCAGAATACCAAACTGACATATGTGTTTTTTTTTACCAGAACTTTTTATCAGAATGTACTATCACGTAAAATGAGTTCGAATAGACAAGAGATGTCTTATCAGTAAGAAATACTCAGAATGAACCTAGCGCCGTGCAAAATATAGCAACTTTCCCACGCACTGCAGTTCATTTAAATGTTTTGTAATTATTTTCTACAAACACTCTTTTAATTTATGACTTTATATACAGTTCAGATGTTTGTGGTTGATAAGATTTTTTAAGTTTTATGCTCACCAAGGCTTATGTATTTGATCAAATATACAGTAAACAAGTCATATTGTGAAATATTAGTTTAAAATAGCTGTTTTGTATTTTAAAATATTTTAAAGGAATATTTTTTTTCTGTGATGCACAGATGAAGTCACATGATCCTTAGAAATAATTCTAACATGCTGATTTGCTGCTCAAGAAACATTTCTGCGGGGGAGCTGGCTCCAGGGGGGGGGGTACTTTGCCCCCTCCAATGATTTCCTCCCCATCCCTAATGCTTCCCTTCTCCCGCTCCATCACACCAACATACAGGTAGGGTTTTGGGGTGCGGGTGTGTTGCTGGGATGCAGGGGAGGTGGTACTCCTCTGTCTCCTTGTGGCCACCTGCATCTCAATCATACATCACAACTTAGACACTCTCATTACTTACTGTCACATGACACATACATATAGGGCCTTGGGGGTGGGCACACTGAATGGCATCCAGGGGGCGGTCTGTTCATTCAGCCTTCTCTCTGGTGCTGGTGCCCACTTCTCAATTTTAAGTTACACATAGACATTGAGGGCTCTTGGGGAGGTGCCGATTTGACACGAGCTGGCGGAGGGTGGTTAGTGTCTTGCCCCTCCCCTGTTTTAAAGCACTTTAGAACAACACACACCAACACTACATTTGAGCGGGTGAGGTGAGGCATGGGGTCTTCTTTTTATTTTTTTTTTCACACCCCTGTTCTCTGTTCTTTGTCCGGGGCTGGGGGCTGTGAGGACGAGCTGGCCATCCGGTCGGGGTCTGGGCTGGTGGTCTTCTCTGCTGCTGCGGGGTACCGGGGTGGTCTTCCTGTCTCCACGCCAGAGTGAAGAGGGTTCAGCTCCGGGGTCTGGCGCTGATTGCCCCTCTGGGGGTAGTGGTGCCTGGATCCAGGAGTATAGAGTACAAATGGGGAGTGTGATTGTGGGTACTGTGTCCATTTTTGTATGTCTACATGTGGGGCGAGTGCGCGAATATTTGTTTGCGTGCATGAGGGTGGGAACGTGTGCTTGTATATATGTGTGCCTGTTTGTCTATGTCCATGTGTCAGGTCAGGCCTTAGACTCCGCCTCACTCATCATCTCAGGCCCCCACCACGCCCTGCCGGTGGAGGATGCCCCCGGCCGCCGGTGCGTTGGTGGTTTCTCGCTCCGGGCGGGATGCTCGGGTGAGCGCTGGCCCGATCTCGGCGGTTGCTTGGCGGGGCCTGGCCCCCTGGCTTTGCTGGGCCCCGGCTAGGGGGTGGGGGCCCTTGGATCGCCGGGCCCAGGGCCGGTCTGCTCTGGTGTGGCCGGCTGCCGGCGGAACCTGCGGGCTTGCCGCCACGCCCCCCTGGGACGTCTGCATTGTGGCTGCCGGATGATCCCCCTCCGGGCCCTCCTCTGCCCTTTTCTGGGTGGGGGCCGCGGTTGTCCCTGCGGTGGTTCTCCTGGGACTCTCGTGCTCGGGGGCATCCGGATGTTTGGGCCCGGGTCTCCTCCATGTCTGCTTCATACCTTGCGGGGCGGGGCTGTGGTTCCCCACACACACTATTAAACATTTACATGGAAGAACCTTATGAACACAAACGCGCTCACACACACAGGTGTGCACACAGGTGTACACACAAGCATTCACATTGGTGTAAAAACAGGTGCTCACAGACACACACTGTCTTGATCTGCTGTTGCTTCAAAACATGTTTTGTAATATTAGTTATGTGTGCTGCACAATAACATTTAACATGTAGTATTTACTGTGATTTATATAGATGTTGGTTGTTGCTGCAGTTACTCTGCTGTTGTGTCTTCTGTTGTTTTCTCCTTTTGTCAGCAGGTATGGAAGCAGATTATCTTTTTTTTTGATCTTTCTCTCTTTCTCTATCCTCCTTCTTTTTTTTTTTTTTTTTTTTTTTTTTTTTTTTCTTCTCTCTCTCTCTCTCTCTCTCTCTCTCTCTTTCCCCCTCTTCTGTTGACTTTCTCCCCAATTTTTATTTTATTTTATTTTATTTTTTTTCCCCGTTTTCTCTATCCCCCCGGTCTTGTCTGTAATAGTATGGTTAAATAAAAAGGTACATAAAATTAAATTAATTAAATACATTAAAAAAAAAAAAAAAAAAAAAAAAAAAAA
The DNA here is from genome assembly GCF_022985175.1 of Labeo rohita. Lineage (NCBI taxonomy): Eukaryota > Metazoa > Chordata > Actinopteri > Cypriniformes > Cyprinidae > Labeo > Labeo rohita. The sequence goes on along the minus strand of NW_026129476.1, from coordinate 41,774 downwards.
AAAAAAATGGCCGTGAATGATGATAACATAGCTACACATACACACTGTCATGTGTTATCTGTGTTACTGACAGGCCGGGAAAAAAAAAAAAAAAAAAAAAAAGAAACATTTCTTATGATTATTAATGCTGAAAACCATTGTGGTACTTCATATTTTTGTGGAGATTGATACATTTAAAAAAAAAAAAAGTATCTCTTACTGCCCCAAAATTTTGATTTTTCTTTCTTTCTTTTTTTTTTTTTTTTTTTTTTTTTTCAAATAATGATTTTCTTGCCTTTATTTTCAGTAGCATTCTGTAAAGGTTAATGATGGTTGTTTTCAAAAACCAACGGTCTGTAGTTTTACATCTGGTTTAAAATACCATTTCTGAATATTTAAAATCTCTAGACACTATATAATTGTATATTATGTTCATTGAAACAAGATTACGGAGGAAAAACTCAACTCAAAAAAACTTCATTTCATCTGCAAGAATTGCAGAACTGCCAATTATGCTTTTTATCCATGGAAGATATGCTGAAATCTTAGTATAAACTTCAGGTAGGTCTGGTGAATTACAGATATCAGGGTCACCAAAGGAAGTGACACCAACTGCAGTGTTTCCACAAACCAAAGGGCCTCCTGAATCCCCCTGTCAAGAAACAGATCAACACTTCAGTCACATGCTGTCATAATTCATAACTAGTTCACAAATTAAGATTTGGTGAATCAAATGTTGTTTTTACATACATTACAGCTTCCTCCTTCTCCATATACACACATCATCAGTGAAGCTGAAAACTCTTCCTCCCCCCATTTGCTTTCACACTTCCTGTTATTCATGACCTTCACATTTGTCTCCATGAGGTGATTGCTTTGCCTAAAAGTCCCCAGCCTGCGATACTGCAAACAGAATCTGCTTCGATATCACCTTCTTCCACTGGTATAGATATCAGCTTGATATTGTTGTTCAGTTGTGCATTTTTTTCCAACTGTGAACCAAAGATTTAATTATGTTCTATAATATATTGGCTGTTACTCTGCATGAAAATTTACTCAAGTCCGCTCAAATAAGTGCAGCTTGTTACCTTTAAAAGCAAGATGTCGTAATAATAGGATTCAATGGTATATTGCGGATGGGGATGACTCGACTCCACTTTGATTCGTACTGAATTCTCATTCTTATTTTGTAGGTTATGTGCACCCAGCACAACCGTCAGACCTTGAGCTCTGTTGAGAAAACAAGTTTATTTAGCAATAACAGCCTGCTAAATTCATAAATATGTTACGGAAATGCACTGATTCGGAAGCCATGATGAATATTTTACTGTATATTCATCATTATAATATTATATTAATTATAATATACAATGTATTTAACAGTGCAGCTGATGTTAGTTAGTCTACTAATACTCTAATGACTGGTAGTTGCAAAGATACTTACAGTAGTAGAAAGTGGACTGTCGAAATAGTATTACCTTATATTATCTAAAATATATAATTAGCTAATTTACTACTTGTCTTACTTTTTCCGGCAGTGTGCAGCAGTCATGATAAATCTGTCTGAGATGAGGAATCCACCGCAGATATGCTGCTCCTTCACTTGAACAGACACCATGTAAGGTCTGGAGTGGGGTTTTGCTTCCTTTGCCATTCACTATACCCACATTCGCACTGGCTGAGAAAGAGAGAGATAGTGTTAGTTATTATGTGTTAGTTAGTGAGTTCCTCTTCATTGCCTTGTATGTGCTATAAAATTTGGGTTGGTTATTAGTATTTTGTTTGATCAGTCTCACCAGTGAAGGTCAGGTGTGGCAGCAGAGAGGCCAGCAGGAGCAGAGAGATGATGGTCATCATGAAGACAATCAGTGAAGCAATGAGCTCTTGCTGTGTTCGGTATAAATAATATATTAAGGAGGGTGGGGAAACTGAGTTTCCTGTAACTTGTTGCTTTCAGTTTGTGGCAACAGTAACTACACAGATAATATTTGATATTACTTGTGGCTTGGTAAGGCTTCAGTCGAAGGCTTCAATTTTATGCCTTTGATTAATGTGAAGCCATTAAAGGAGAACTCCACTTCCAGAACAACAATTCTACTCACCCCCTTGTCATCCAAGATGTTCATGTCTTTCTGTCTTTAGTCATGAAGAAATTATGGTTTTTGAGGAAAACATTTCAGGATTTTTGTCCATATAGTGGACTTGATTGGTGCCCCGATTTTGAACTTCCAAAATGTAGTTTAAATGCAGCTTCAAAATGATCTAAATGATCCCAGCTGAGGAAGAAGGGTCTTATCTAGCGAAACCATCGGCCATTTTTTTTGAAAAATAAAAATTTGTATACTTTTTAAGCTCGTGTAACACAGGCTCTGGGATGCGCGTTCACGACGCTACGTACTATTGAATCACATCAAAAGGTCAAACTACAGACCCAGTATTTACAAAGTGAACGCACAAAGACTAAGAAAGTGCAAGTAAGTCAAGCGCTGTTTACAAACAAAAAGGTACAATGATGTCGGATGATTCTGAAGCTGTAGGAGAAAATAAGATTTGCAATACTCTACAGTGTTTGTGGAAACTTACATGACTGAACTGGAAACAAAGTTTCTCAATCAGGACTCCACATGAAATTTGTAGAGGAGCTAGGGCACTACCATGCTTTCTTTTTCCAAACAAATCTAACTACTTCTTCTATGCTACCTGGTTAAATACTTGAGGTTTTAACCTTCAAGCGCCCCCGTAGGGGAAAGTAGGAATGAGTAACAGCTAGCCCTGTTACAAGTTATGCAACTAGAACTGCAGTTGAGCTCCTAAGCTTGAACCACAACTCTTAAACAGCAAAAACAGTAAATGTGGAAACTTAATGTTTTTACATAAAACATTCCCACTTGCAATCAAGGCAAGAGTGTTCTTAAATTAACTCTAGAGAATTAACATACCTTTAACATACCTTAAATTAAGTGCAGAGAATTAACATACCTTTATGCAAAAAAATCTAATCAGAATACCACACTGACATATGTGGTAAACATGAGCGGCACTTCATGTTAACAGGAAACCATTTTTTTAAACCAGAACTTTTTATCAAAATGTACTATCATGTCAAATGAGTTCGAATAGACAAGAGATGTCTTATCAGTAAGAAATACTCAGAATGAACCTAGCGCCATGCAAAATATAGCAACTTTCCCACCAACTGCAGTGTTCATTTAAATGTGTTCTGAAATTATTTTCTATAAATACTCTTTTTATTTTACTTAAGACTTTATTTGCAGTTCAGATGTTTGTGGTTGATAAGATTTTTTTTTTTAAGCTTTATGCTCACCAAGGCTTATGTATTTGATCAAATATACAGTAAACAAGCTTATTACTTTAAAATAGCTGTTTTTAGTGTTGGGTTCGAGTCCACCTAAGTCGGGGCTGAGTCGAGTCTGAGTCTTTAACCAATCGAGTCCGAGACGAGTCTGAGTCTAAAATGGGCAGAGTCTGACTCAAGTCCAAAAGGGCCGAGTCCAAGTCCAAGGAAACACTATTGTTTTAACCCAGGGGTGCCCAAACTTGGTTATGGAAGGCCGGTTTAGCTCCAACCCCAATTAGATGTACCTGAACCAGCTTATCAATCTCTTACTAGGCATACTAGAAACCCTCTGGCAGGTGTGTTAAGGCAAGGTGGAGCTAAACCAAGGACCAGGACCAAGTTTGGGCACCCCGGTTTTTAACCTTTACAACTAGAAAAACGCAATGTTAATTGGAATGTAAGCAGAGCAAACCTCTAATGGATCTTGCCATTTTGATTTCTGATTTCACAACATCTCATAATTAGTGTCCTGCTCTGCTTAGCAAACTTAAAGTCATGTAACATAAGTTATGGCTGACATATATATTGTGACATACACTATATTGCCAAAAGTATTCCCTCACCTGCCTTGACTCGCATGTGAACTTAAGTGACATCCCATTCCTAATCCATAGGGTTCAATATGATGTCGGTCCACCCTTTGTAGCTATAACAGCTTCAGCTCTTCTGGGAAGGCTGTCCACAAGGTTTAGGAGTGTGTTTATAGGAATTTTTGACCATTCTTCCAGAAACGCATTTGTGAGGTCACACACTGATGTTGGATGAGAAGGCCTGGCTCTCAGTCTAATTTAACCCCAAGGTGTTCTGTCGGGTTGAGGTCAGGACTCTGTGCAGGCCAGTCAAGTTCATCCACACCAGACTCTGTCATCCATGTCTTTATGGACCTTGCTTTGTGCACTGGTGCACAGTCATGTTGGAAGAGGAAGGGGCCAGCTCCAAACTGTTCCCACAAAGCTGGGAGCATGGAATTGTCCAAAATGTCTTGGTATGCATTCAGAGTTCCTTTTTTAACTGGAACTAAGGGGCCAAGCCCAGCTCCTGAAAAACAACCCCACACCATAATCCCCCCTTCACCAAACTTTACACTTGGCACAATGCAGTCAGACAAGTACCGTTCTCCTGGCAACCGCCAAACCCAGACTCGTCCATCAGATTGCCAGATGGAGAATCGCGATTTGTCACTCCAGAGAACGCGTCTCCACTGCTATAGAGTCCAGTGGCGGTGTGCTTTACACCACTGCATCCAACGCTTTGGATTGCACTTGGTGATGTATGGCTTGGATGCAGCTGCTCGGCCATGGAAACCCATTCCATGAAGCTCTCTGTGCACTGTTCTTGAGCTAATCTGAAAGCCACATGACGTTTGGAGGTTTGTAGCGATTGACTCTGCAGAAAGTTGGCGACCTCTTCGCACTATGCACCTCAGCATCCGCTGACCCTGCTCCATCAGTTTACGTGGCCGAGTTGCTGTCGTTCCCAAACGCTTCCACGTTCTTATAATACAGCTAACAGTTGACTGTGGAGTATTTAGGAGCGAGGAAATTTCACGACTGGACTTGTTGCACAGGTGGCATCCTATCACAGTTCCACGCTGGAATTCACTGAGCTCCTGAGAGCGACCCATTCTTTCACAAATGTTTGTAAAAACAGTCTACATGCCTAGGTGCTTGATTTTATACACCTGTGGCCATGGAAGTGATTGGAACACCAGATTTCAATTATTTGGATGGGTGAGCGAATACTTTTGGCAATATAGTGTATTTCAGAGTGAAACAGGTTTTAGAATGTGAAAAATTACAAGGCGGGACCTGACCGTATTTATCGTTATAGTAAATGTATAAACTCAAGGGTGGGGGTAAAGCAGTAGGTATTTTGTTGAATGGGACCTTAAGAGCAGAAAATGCACCTCTTATCTCTGATTGTCCCTCCTGAAAAAACAGCTAAAACCAGCCTAGGCTGGTTTGCTGGTTTGGTCTAGTTTAAGCTGGTCAGGCTGGTTTTAGCTGGTTATTCCAGCTGGTCTCCCAGCCTGACCAGCTAAGACCAGCCTGAAAGTGACCAAAACCCCTCTGAAACCAGCCTGCTGACCAGCTAAGACCAGCCAACCAACTTAGTTTTTTGTTGTTGTTGTTTTCAGCAGGGGTGGCTGTGTGTGTTTGGGTTTTTATATGACAAATGGTTAGACCTTAGAGAGTGCATTTTGATTTTTTTTCTTGGATGAAAATAAGGCTGTGAGGGATAAACCTAGTCTTTATGCAATGGCACACACTGTGTATAAAAGCCCTACATATACTTTCCATAAGTCACAGCAAACTCACACCTGTTTTATTTTTGAATGCATTTATAATTACATTAATTAATAACAATAACAATAAATTACATTATGTAAGAAATAATTGATGATGGGCCACTGAATTATTAAAAAATCATGCACACCCAAGGTGGTTTTGGACCCATAAAAACTATTGCTGCAAAAATGTTAGAAGCTAGAAACTGCCACCATAAAAAAATAATAATAAATTCTATAGGCTACAGCAAAAACTAATAAACTAATGTAAGTACAACATTCTCAAACTTACTGAAGGCAAGTAAACACTCCATGTATTATTTAAAAGAAAAAGGATAAATAATTTTAAGTTTTTCAGATAGGTCTATCTAAAGGCTTCTACAGAAATAGCCTATACAGACATTTCATTAAGTAATAAATGTAAAAATAAAACACTGCAAAATCTTCACTGTATACATTAAAGATGATCTATTAAAGCTAATAAGTGATGCAGTCAAAAACAGTGAGTGATTTTTCTTTTTTTCTTTTGTTGTTTGATTAACATTTATGACGCGGTCGGCAGCTGCAGGTTTACACTGCTGTCGCTTTAAGATCTGATGCACAGATCAAATATATTGACGGGTCAGTATTTCTCCCAGCTGTTCAATGTTTACCTTAAGACAAAACCGATTGCATTTGCATGAATAGTCTCCCAAGACAAGCATGTGTGTAGCAATAACAGAACCTAATAGAACTTAAGCAAAAGACAACTCGGCATTCGCACACTGACTGAGAGGCACGTTCTGTGAGCGCGCTTTGTGTGTGTGTGCACATAAACCCGTCGGCTTTCAAGTAATCTCCTGGACAAGACTTAAAAACACATGCAAATACTAAATATTACTGTCGTGATGATACACTTTGAGTCAGTGAGTCAGAGTCAAGTCAGAGTAAAAATGCAGTTGTGAATGAGTTGACAAAGTCCAAATCTGTTAAAAATTGTACTCGAGACTGGACTTGAGTATGAGTACCACAACTCTAGCTTTTTTTGTATTTTAAAATATTTTAAAAGCATTTTTTTTTTCTGTGATGCACAGCTAAAGTTACATGATCCTGCTGCTCAAGAAAATAATTGTTAATGTTGAAAACCATGTACTTGATTTTTTGATTGAGAACTTTTAAAAGAAAACATTTTATTGCCCCAAACTTTTGACTTTTTTTTTTTTTTTTTTTTTTTTTTTTATTAATGTTGAATCTTGCCTTTATTTTCAAGTAGCATTTTGTAAAGGTTAATGATGGTTGTATTTAAAAACCAACCGCCAGTAGTTTCAAATATGGCTTAAAATACCATTTCTGAATAATTAAAATCAGAGACAGTATATCATTGTATATTATGTTTATTGAAACAAGATTTCGGAAAACTCACTCTAAAAAAAAAAAAAAACTTCATTTCATCTGCAAGAATGGCAGAACTGTTTTTTCCAATTATGCTTTTTATCCATGGAAGATATGCTGAAATCTTAGTATAAACTTCAGGTCGCTCTGGTGAATTACAGATCTCAGGGTCACCAAAGGAAGTGACACCAACTGCAGTGTCTCCACAAACCAAAGGGCCTCCTGAATCCCCCTGTCAAGAAACAGATCAACACTTCAGTCACATGCTGTCATAATTCATAACTAGTCCACACATTAAGATTTGGTGAATCAAATGTTGTTTTTACATACATCACAGCTTCCTCCTTCTCCATATACACACATCATCAGTGAAGCTGAAAACTCCTTCTCCCCCCATTTGCTTTCACACTTCTTGTTATTCATGACTGTCACATTTGTCTCCATGAGGTGATTGCTTTGCTTGCCATTAGTTTCTAAACGTCCCCAGCCTGCGATACTGCAAACAGAATCTGCTTCGATATCACCTTCTTTCGCTGGTATGGATATCGGCTTGATATTGTTGTTCAGTTGTGCATTTTTTTCCAACTGTAAACCAAAGATTTAATTATGTTCTATAATATATTGGCTGTGACTCTGCATGAAAGTTTACTAAAGTCAGCTAAAATAAGTGCAGTTTGTTACCCTTAAAAGCAGGATGTCATTATGAAAGGATTCGCTGGTATATTGCGGATGGGGATGGTACGACTCCACTTTGATTCGGACTGAATTCTCATTCTTATTTCGTAGGTTATGTGCACCTAGAACAACTGTCAGAACTGGATAACTGTTAAAAAAAAAAAAAAAAAAAAAAAAAAAAAAAGATTTATTTAGCAATTTTTTCACTCTGCTATATTCATGAGTATTCTGGAAGTGTGCTGATTTGGTAGCCATGATGAATATTTTAGTGTAATCATCATTATAATATTATAGTAATTATAATATACAATGTATTTAACAGTGCAGTTGATATTAGTTAGTCTACTAATACTCTAATGACTGGTAGTTGCAAAGATACTTACAGTAGTAGAATGTGGACTATCGAAATAAAGTATTACCTTATATTATCTAAAATATATAATTAGCTAAGTTACTACTTGTCTTACTTTTTTCGGCAATGTGCAGCAGTCATGACAAATCTATCAGAGATGAGGAATCCACCGCAGATATGCTGCTCCTTCACTTGAACAGACACCATGTAAGGTCTGGAGTGGGGTTTTGCTTCCTTGCCGTTCACTATACCCACATTCACACGAGCTGAGAAAGAGAGAGATATTGTTAGTTATTAAGTGTTAGTTAGTGAGTTCCTCTTCATTGTCTTGTATGTGCTATAAAATTTGGGTTATTAGTATTTTGTTTGATCAGTCTCACCAGTGAAGGTCAGATGTGGCAGCAGAGAGGCCAGCAGGAGCAGAGAGATGATGGTCATCATGAAGACAATCAGTGAAGCAATGAGCTCTTGCTGTGTTCGGTATAAATAATATATTAAGGAGGGTGGAGAAACTGAGTTTCCTGTAACTTGTTGCTTTCAGTTTGTGGCAGCAGTCACTACACAGTACTACACAGATAATACTTGTGGCTTGATAAGGCTTCAGTCAAAGTCTTCAGTCAAAGGCTTCAATATTCAAACTTCAAAGATTTGTGCCATTTGATTAATGTGAAATCATTAAAGGAGAACTTCACTTCCAGAACAGCAATTCTACTCACTCCCTTGTCATCCAAGATGTTCATGTCTTTCTGTCTTCAGTCGTGAAGAAATTATGGTTTTTGAGGAAAACATTTCAGGATTCAAGTAAGTCAAAATGGACTTCATTGGTTCCCGAGATTTTGAACTTCAAAATGTAGTTTAAATCATTCAAAGGACCCATCACTAATCCCAGCTGTGGACGCGCATCCCAGAGCCTGTGCCACACAAGCTTTTGTGTTTAAAAAGTATACAAATTTTTAATTTTTTTAAAAAAAGATTGATCTTTTCGCTAGATAAGACCCTTCTTCCTCGGCTGGGATCGTTTAGAGCCCTTTGAAGCTGCATTTAAACTACACCAATGAAGTCCATTATATGGTGAAAAATCCTGAAATGCTTTCCTCAAAAACCATAATTTCAAACGCTGCTTACAAACAAAAAGGTACAAGCGATGTCGGACGATTAGGACTAAAGACAGAAAGACATGAACATCTTGGATGACAAGGGGGTAAGTACATTATTTGTAAATTGTTGTTCTGGAAGTGGACTTCTCCTTTAACTTGTAGACAGTGCACAGAGCCTTGAGCATGAAGAAGGAGCGTGTAAGTCTAGCCACGTTCATTAAGCAAAATAGGGTCTTATCTAGCTAAACAATCTGTTATTTTCTTTAAAAAAAAAAAAGTGTGGTTAGTTCTTCGTCTGTGTACTTAGATGAAAAAAGGTAGGGTAGGGTGAAAAACATGATCTTGTTTTCTACTTAAACTTCAGAATCATCCAACATCACTGTTTTATCTTATTTGGTAAAGGGTGTTTGACTTTATTTGCATGCTCGGTTTGTAAACACTGGATTGGTTCTTTCGCCTATGTCACATGTGCGTGATTACCTTGTGTGAGGTCGAGCTAGTGCAAGACCAGCATCTGTGGTTCAAAAGTATATACATTTGTATTTGACAGATCGTTCACTAGATAAGACTCTTATTCCTCAGCTGGCATTGTGTACACTCTTAAAAACAGAAGTGCTTCACGATGCCATAGAAGAACCTTTTTTTGTCTAAATGGTTCAATAAAAAAGCCTTTAACATCTGAAGAACCTTTCAGTTTCTTAAAAGGTTCTTTGTGGTGAAAGAAGGTTCTTCAGATTATAAAAAGGTAAGAAAGAGATGGTTCTTTAAAGAACCCTTGTCTGAATGGTTCTTTGTGGAACCAATTTTTTTTTTTTTTTCTATGGCATCGCTGTGAAGAACCTTTTAAAGCACCTTTATATTTAAGAGTGTAGAGCCCTTTGAAGCTGCATTTAAACTTTAAACAAGTTCAAACTGTTGGGAACCATTAAAGTCCACCATGGAGAAAAATCCTTTAATGTATTTCCTCAAAAAAAAAAAACAAAAAAAAAACTTGGGGATGAGTAAATTATAAGGAAATTTATTCTGGAAGTAAACTAATACATTAAGAGATCCTATATTAGTCTTTGAGCTGTTTTCAACATCACCTCATCACCCTCATCTCAACTGAAACTCAACTGTCATGTACATGTTTATTGTTTTGTTTTTTACGGTCAACACCGCTAGAGGGCGCACTGAACATGCTTCACAAAGCTCTGTCTTTTACAACAGAGGTCTTCAGTCCTGCTCCTGGGGACCCACCATCCTACAGAATTTAGCTCCAACCATTATCAAACAACCCAGGCTCATGAAAATACATGCCTCTATATAAATTTCTGCAACACTGTAATTACGTACCTTACTGCACCTTTTGTGGCAGTTCCAAATGGACCTTTCTCACATTTCCGGTTAAGTCATCATATCCGAGAGCAGTGAATGGGAGAGTACCAAAAATATATATTTTTGCATTCCATTTGCTCAAATAACAAAAAAAAAGTCCATGATAGTGTTTTCATGACTTTCAGTCAAAGGACAAAAATTGAGAGAGGCTGATATTGGCAGTCAGAGGAGAGAACAATGTCAAATTTGCCATCCCTCCCATAGATGTGGGAAACACCTTCGCATTAGCGTTAACCTTTTTTTTTTTTTTTTTGTAACTTGATGAAAAGGTGATATAATACAAAGTATAATGTTATAAATAACATACATTAAAAAATGTAAATATGAAAAACTTTCAAGGATTTATGATGATGACGGTTGAAACACACCCTGCGTTTCAATGTGCATACTATCCACCCTATCTGCCCTAAATAGTATTGAAAATTACTACTATCACATAGAATTTAGGATGGATAGACTGCACATTGGGATGCAGGCACAAAAGGGTCAATTGAAATGTCCAGAGAGTGGCGCTAAAACATTTTCGATATGTGACCGTGGCATATTTTTATTACACTGGTTCAGGCACGTATTGCTGCATTTTTATAACGATGCTTGAGGTACGTACTGCGACTGTTCATAATTCAAACACCGCTAAAGGTTAATCCTCTATTGTGTTGGAAATATTCCCTACACCAAACACAACCCTAAACCTACCCGATAGTGTTAACAAATGCAGAAGTGATATAAAAATGCAAATGTTAATGCAGCCGTGCTATTTAAACTTCCTTATGAGGATTTGAGCTGTTTTGTCGAACCGTAGTTTCAAAGGGTTCGTAATAGAGCGCTTTATCACTCAAGTGCAACGCCGTATCGCATGAGCTACCGAGCAAACCTACTGAATTAGAAAACTCATGCTTATGAAGCTGTATATGTGATGACAACATTCCGAAGTATAAGTTTTCAAATCACGCAGGATGTTAAACTAGTTTTAAAGTCATACCATAATATTCTGCAAGTAATTGTGTGAAAATTAGGCTTTGTTAATCAAAATTCTGAGTTTTACTGCCTATATTGTTCTTTTCAGCTTCAAACTGCATTGATTTGCACACAGGTACATTTTTTCAGTTTTGCAGATATATATATAGAGGCATGTATTTTCAATGAGCCTATGTTGGTTTTACAAAATGCTGAACGATTGAGAAACTTATTATCTTTATTCAACCTAAGAATGTGAAAGTGTTTGTGCATCCAGTGATAAACACAGGTTACATGAAGTGAGGCTAATTTTATTTTGCATGTTCAGTCGAATGCATTCCCTATGCTTCCATAGCTCTTTGCAATTTCCATTGCACACTACATTTTTTTTTTCTAGATAAGTTTCAGCTTAAGTTTCAGCTTAAGTTTCAGATTAAAGTTTTCAGACTGAAAATGCCATACAGTGCAAAACCTGAAGCTATTTGACAACCATCCATGTGGTAAAAGTTCACAGCCATTGTAGCTATATCTGCCATTTAGTTGATGAGCTCCAACCACAAGTGTTAGAAGCTGTAAAAATGCATGTTGTTGTATTTAACACTTAATGAGGTATGTGAAAAGGAAAATAGTTAAGAGGCAATTTAGCATGAAAGGTGTTATGTTTGGGTCTTTGTAGAAGTAGAGCTTTTGACAAGTACTATAATTGTATTTTACTGTACTTTATCAATACATATTTGTTGCAGTTTCATGAGATCATAACATTGATGACCATTTGACTTGTTGCTTGACACACAATGCTTTTATTAAAAGAATATTTGGGGGAAAATATTAAAGGGTTATGCTGCATTCACGTCATGTCACGTAATTACTGTAATTCCGAGATGACAAACACGTGACATTTTACTCATAGCTTAAACGGAAAAATATGACATTTTACTCATAGCTTTCCACGCTGTGACATTTTACTGACGGCGGTGACATGGTATATCTGTATGGAGTGAATTTTGTGTCAATCTTCGTCAAAGTAATCCAGCGTTTTGCAAATAAACACTATCTGCTTTGCAAAGAAAAACTGGATCAGTTTTTATAGAGAAAGACATCCTAGTTACATGTTTAGCCATGTCTCTACTGATTTTTGAAATAATCATGTTAACAGTGTTACAGCACTTATTGTGAATTTCTCTGACATTGTATTATAGGGTCGCTTTGTGAAAACATCTAAATGGTTAATTATACACATAGTAAGACAGAAACTCACCTGTTCCCCACTCATGTTGGTCTGCTGTATTCCCTGAAAAGGTAAAAGGGTGTTTCGGGTCTCAGGAGACTAGTGTAAATGGACTGACAATGCCATCTGCTGTTTTTTGGAAAAGGAAGTTGCTCAGTTGCATTTGTGAGAAAATCTGCCTGCACGCATTTATTGAGAAAATCAAGCCAAGTTTCCCCATAAAAAGGCAACTCAGTTGTAACACACAATACATACTTGTCCATACCACTGCATTTTTTGATCAAAAAAGACAGTGAAGTACTTTTTTACAGTAAATTATTTTAAAATAAGTTTAGTAACATTCATTTACAGAGTTTTTAAGCATGTTGGTGGTTTTCATTGCTACAGCTTCAGTGTTGTTGAGATATGGATATAAATTTAAAAAGACTAAATAAAAATGACACAGTGGACATTGTCATTTTGGTGAGTACAACCCTAATTCTAGAAAAGTTGTGACATTTTGTAAAATGATAAAATCTGTAATTTGTTCATTCTATTTAACTTTTATTTAATTGACAAAAGTACAAAAATTTCCAAAGTTTTCACTGACCAACTTAAATGTATTTTGTAAATATAAACATATTTATTTATAAAATATTTATTTATTTATTTATTTGAAGTATGCATCCCACTCCAAAAAAGTTGGGACAGAGGCATAATAAAAGTGAAAAGGTTATAGAATAACCAAATAAACTGCTTTGAAACACAGCAAGCAGGTGAATTGGTAACAGGTGAGGGAATCATGTTTGGGTATAAATGGAGCTTCTCAGTCTTCGCAAGCAAAGCTGGATCATGGCTCAAAATGTGTTTATATTAACAAAATAAAACTAATTTGGCGAGTGAAAATACTGGATTTTTGGCATTTCACAAAATGCCCCAACTTTTAATTGGGGTTGTAGAAAGATGGGAAACACGTGCTCCTAATTTTCAAAATAGTTACTATTTTTGTGCTGTCCTGATTTATATATTTGTTATAGTCAATTAAATTTCAAATATTTTCAAAAACTTTTTGTCAGTGTGTTGTGCCAGCTATAATAATAATAATAATAAGAAGAAATGTTTCTTAACCAACAATCAGCATAATTTCTGAAAGATCATGTGACACTGAAAGCTGTAGTAATATACTGTAGCTTAGCATGGGAAGAAAACACATTTTAAAATATATTCAAATGAAAAGTTTTTTTGTTTTTTGTTTTTTTAATGGTAGATTTACTGTTTTTACTGTAGGCCGTTTTTTTTTTTTTTTTTTTAAACAAACAAATGTAACTTTTTTTATGAACCATTAACACGTCGTGCTGACCTTTGTTAATGGTAGTGTACATTATAGGCTATATTTTATTTATAATATATAGGCCTGTTTTGAAAGCATGTATCTTGACCCTTAAAACAGCTCATACATAATATTATTATTATTGTTATTATTATTATTATTTAATGTCATTAAATGGCACATGACATTCATCACATTTTTGATTTATCATTTGATATCATTATCATTAGAAGCAAAAAAGGAGCAAAAAAGCCACATGGATATAAATTAGGCCCAATCCCAATTCTACCCCTTACCCCTACACTTTCCCCTACCCCTCCGTTTGGCGCGTTCACGTGTAAGGGTAGGGGTGTCTCAATTCTCTTTTGGTTGGAGGGGTAGGGGGAAGGGGAAGGGCTAGATAGCCCTCCAAACGAAGATTTTTCGGGACCTCACTTCAAACGAAGGGCTAAGAGAAATTATCTGTATCAACGTATGATGACGTATGACAGTGTAGTAGTGGTGTCCCATTTCTTAGGGGAACATTTTTAACCTTTCCCCTTCCCACTTTGTTTCAAGGGGCAAGGGGAAGGGGCGAGGGGTAGGCAAAGGGGTAGAAAATAGAATTGGGATTGGGCCTTAGGCTACAACTCTGACCTTTGAATAAACACTTTCGAAATTTGGTATTCAAACCAACTGCAGCCAATCAGCAAACAAAAAGTATTAATATTAATTTTTCTAAACAAGAAAAAACATCTCTTGCTTTATCGTGTCTAAATGCTTGCTATTGTTTTGACGCAGCGACTGCGCTAGAGAAAGCAAGCAAACACAAAAGTACTGAAGTCGCTGCCAACGAAATGATACACCGTCAGTTCTAAGAGCGGGAGATTTGGTGTAAACTAGCAGCGAACACCACTACTACACTGGCCGCGAACAGCACGACACGTTGTGTTAAAGCACATAGATCCCGTTATAATCGTTCAGTAACAACTGAGCGCGAGCGCTACAGTAAATGGCTGCCGCGTTCTGTTTCTGCCTGCGGGATTCCACGCGCCTGCGCTGCCGACAAGTTGAAAAATAGATATAGAAAGTGCGTTTTGACGTATCCAGTAAAGACAGCGTTAGGATGTGGCAGACCATTTTCTTTTGCAAGTTTCAGCTCATATGTCTTTGGTTTAATCTCGTCTTGACCAAACGCCCCCCCAGGAACAGCTCAACGCCCCCCTTTCAAAAATATTGCTTTCAGCGCCCCCCCGATGCTGTCCAAACGCCCCAGTTGAGAAACACTAGAGTAGAATGTCAGGTGTTTTCATCTGGGAATTACAAGATGGCGTGAATGCAGCATTAGTTCACCCCAAAATGAAAATTCTGTCATTAATTACTCACCCTCATGTTGTTCCAAACCCGTAAGACCTTTGTTCATCTTCTGAACTCAATTTTTGCTATTTTTGATGAAATCCGAGAGGTCTCTGACTCTCCCATAGACAGTAAGAGTACTACCATGTTCAAGGCCCAGAAAAGTACCAAAATGATCAACAAAGTAGTCCATATGACATCAGTGGTTTAACTGTAGTTTTACATATCTACACGAATACTAGGAATGGGTAGATCGACACCTAGTGTCGACACACGTTTTGAGTTTTTGACACACCAAAGTGTCTTCTAAAGCATTACTTGATATATATATATATATATATATATATATATATATATAAACAAATAATTAGGGCCCGAGCACCGGTGGTGCGAGGACCCTCTTGGAATTGTTCTGTTTATTATTATTATTATTATTTTTATTCTTCTTCTTCTTCTCCAAAATGAATCGCATTTTTGAGGGCCTAAACATGCATGAAAAGTCATGAAACTTTGCACACGCATCAGAACTGGCGAAAATTTACATCTGATATGTGTTTCAGAAGTGGATGTGGCAAAATGGCTCGATAGCGCCACCTATACACTTTCAGCGGAGTGCGCCTCGAGCTACGTTTCACATACGTGTACGCAAATTGGTACACACATGCAACACACCAATACCTACAAAAAAGTCTCTTGGAGTAAAACCCGAAACCCAACAGGAAGTCGGTTATTTTTAATTTTCTCAGCAATTTTTGTGTCATTTTTGCCATTTCCAGGCGTCGTATTAAAACGAACTCCTCCTAGAGATTTATTCGGATCAACACCAAATTTGGTCAGTCTAATCTAAAGCCCTTTGTGACGTTAAATTGCGAAGATCTAGAGTTTTCGTTGGAGGGTGTGTCCGTGGCGGCCTGTCAAATTTCGATGTTTCGCCATGGGAATAGAATCTGTTATAACTCAGCCATACAATGTGTGATCTGCCTCAAACTTCACATGTTTGATAAGAGTCCAGACCTGAACACATGCCCATGATCATATTCAGTTATAGTCATAGTGCCACCTGCTGGCAACAGGAAGTGACATGTTTTACGCTGTGAGAGACCCCTCCTAGAGATTTCATGAAATCAACATTATATTCGGTCAGTCTAATCTAAAGACCTTTGCCATGTTAAATTGTGAAGATCTTGAGTTTTCGTTGAAGGGCGTGTCTGTGGCGGCCAGACAAAGTTCGATGTCTCGCCATGGGAATAGAAGTTATTGTAACTCAGCCATACAATGTCCGATCTGCCCCAAACTTTACATGTTTGATAAGAGTCCTGGCCTAAACACATTTAAATGCCAAAATTCCATTATAATCATAGCGCCACCAGCTGGCAAAAGGAAATTACTTGTTTTACACTAACTTAAACATGCAATGTCCGATCTGCCCCAAACTTCACATGTTTGATAAGAGTCCTGACCTGAAGACATCTAAAGGCCAATATTTCATTATAATCATAGCACCACCTGTTGGCAGCAAGATGTCATGTCATGTCTTAGACTAACTCAAGCATACCATGTTCAATCTGCACCAAACTTCATATGTTTGATGAAAGCACTGACCTGAACACATCTACATGCCAATATTCAGTTATAGGCATAGCCAAACAATAGACTACTTCTCTCGGCAATGTGCGGCAGTCAAGACAAACTCATCAGAAACAAGGAATCCACCACAGGTATGTAGCCAGTTCTTCTGAACAGACACCATGTAAGGTCTGGAGTGGGGTTTTGCTTCCCAGCCATTCACTATACCCACATTCACATGAGCTGAGAGAGCGAGATAGAGTGCTGTTAATTAGATTATTAACCAGATTAATTAATTTAGTAGTTCAGTCAGTCTCACCAGTGAAGGTCAGGGGTGGCAGCAGAGAGGCCAGCAGGAGCAAAGAGATGATGATGATCATCATGAAGACAATCAGTGAGCTCTCACTGACAAAACACTTATAAATAAAAGAGGGGTGGAGACACTGAGCTTCTGGTAACTGTTTCTCAAACCAGCTTCCAGAGCAGCATAATGTCACATCTAATGATCAAGTGAGCTGTAGACAAACAAAATTAACATTTAATGACTGCAAGGCTTATTTTCACTAGAAACATCTATTTAAATGTAAGGAAAAACTTAATGTGTACATATTTACCACTAATCTGGTCTAGTATTTCTAACTCAATTAAGATAAGATCAAGTTCATACTGAAGATGTAGATGAAAATTGAGAGTTGTTTAAAAGTGCATGCAACTAAAAGCCTACACAGTTATTCAGTTAATTCTGAATACATTTCTATTCATTGTGATGACATCAAAAGATAGTTTGCTTTGAGAAATGGCAAGGGTGGATGTGGTTGGACACTAACCGTTATGCAACTAGAACTGCAGTTGAGCTCCTAAGCTTGAACCACAACTCTTAAACAGCAAAAACAGTAAATGGGAAAATTTAATGTTTTTACATAAAATATTCTCACTTGCAATCAAAGCAGGAGTATTCTTAAATTAACTGCAGAGAATTAGCATACCTTTATGATTGCATTAAAAACAACACATCTGTCAAAAAAATCTAATCAGAATACCAAACTGACATATGTGGTAAACATGAGCGGCGCTTGATGTTAACAGGAAACCATTTTTTTTTTTTTTTTTTTTAAACCAGAACTTTTTATCAGAATGTACTATCATGTAAAATGAGTTCGAATAGACGAGAGATGTCTTATCAGTAAGAAATACTCAGAATGAACCTAGCGCCGTGCAAAATATAGCAACTTTCCCACCTGCACTGCAGTGTTCATTTAAATGTGTTTTGTAATTATTTTCTACAAACACTCTTTTAATTTGAATTAAGACTTTATTTACAGTTCAGATGTTTGTGGTTGATAAGATTTTTTAAGTTTTATGCTCACCAAGGCTTATGTATTTGATCAAATATACAGTAAACAAGTCATATTGTGAAATATTAGTTTAAAATAGCTGTTTTGTATTTTAAAATATTTTTAAAAGCATTTTTTTTTCTTTGATGCACAGCTGAAGTCACATGATCCTTCAGAAATCATTCTAATATGCTGATTTGCTGCTCAAGAAACATTTCTTATTATTATTAATGTTAAAAACCATTGTGGTACTTAATTTTTTTTGTGGAGATGGATACATTTAAAAAAAAAAAGAAAAAACTTACTTTTTTAAAATTATTATTTTTTCTTTATTTTTTATTTATTTATTTTTCAAATAAAGACTTTCTTGCCTTTATTTTCAGTAGCATTCTGTAAAGGTTAATGATGGTTGTTTTCAAAAGACGGTCTGTAGTTTCATATCTGGTTTAAAATACCATTTCTGAATAATTAAAATCTCTAGACAGTATATCATTGTATATTATGTTTATTGAAACAAGATTTCGGAGGAAAAACTCAACTCAAAAAAACTTCATTTCATCTGCAAGAATTGCAGAACTGTTTTTTCCAATTATGCTTTTTATCCATGGAAGATATGCTGAAATCTTAGTATAAACTTCAGGTAGGTCTGGTGAATTACAGATCTCAGGGTCACCAAAGGAAGTGACACCAACTGCAGTGTTTCCACAAACCAAAGGGCCTCCTGAATCCCCCTGTCAAGAAACAGATCAACACTTCAGTCACATGCTGTCATAATTCATAACTAGTTCACACATTAAGATTTGGTGAATCAAATGTTGTTTTTACATACATCACAGCTTCCTCCTTCTCCATATACACACATCATCAGTGAAGCTGAAAACTCTTCCTCCCCCATTTGCTTTCACACTCCTTGTTATTCATGACCTTCACATTTGTCTCCATGAGGTGATTGCTTTGCTTGCCATTAGTTTCTAAAAGTCCCCAGCCTGCGATACTGCAAACAGAATCTGCTTCGATATCACCTTCTTTCGCTGGTATGGATATCAGCTTGATATTGTTGTTCAGTTGTGCATTTTTTTCCAACTGTAAACCAAAGATTTAATTATGTTCTATAATATATTGGCTGTGACTCTGCATGAAAGTTTACGAAAGTCAGCTAAAATAAGTGCAGCTTGTTACCTTTAAAAGCAAGATGTCGTTATGATAGGATTTACTGGTATATTGCGGATGGGGATGGTACGACTCCACTTTGATTCGGACTGAATTCTCATTCTTATTTTGTAGGTTATGTGCGCCTAGCACAACTGTCAGAACCTTGAGCAAAAAAACAAGATTTATTTAGCAATAACTTTTTTTAACAGCCTGCTAAATTCATAAATATATTACGGAAATGCTCTGATTTGGTAGCCATGATGAATATTTTATTGTGTATTCATCATTATAATATTATAATAATTATAATATACAATGTATTTAACAGTGCAGTTGATATTAGTTAGTCTACTAATACTCTAATGACTGGTAGTTGCAAAGATACTTACAGTAGTAGAAAGTGGACTATCGAAATAAAGTATTACCTTATATTATCTAAAATATATAATTAGCTAATTTACTACTTGTCTTACTTTTTCGGCAATGTGCAGCAGTCATGACAAATCTATCAGAGATGAGGAATCCACCGCAGATATGCTGCTCCTTCACTTGAACAGACACCATGTAAGGTCTGGAGTGGGGTTTTGCTTCCTTGCCGTTCACTATACCCACATTCGCACGAGCTGAGAAAGAGAGAGATATTGTTAGTTATTAAGTGTTAGTTAGTGAGTTCCTCTTCATTGTCTTGTATGTGCTATAAAATTTGGGTTGGTTATTAGTATTTTGTTTGATCAGTCTCACCAGTGAAGGTCAGGTGTGGCAGCAGAGAGGCCAGCAGGAGCAGAGAGATGATGGTCATCATGAAGACAATCAGTGAAGCAATGAGCTCTTGCTGTGTTCGGTATAAATAATATATTAAGGAGGGTGGAGAAACTGAGTTTCCTGTAACTTGTTGCTTTCAGTTTGTGGCAGTAGTAGACAGTAACTAGTCACTACACAGTACTACACAGATAATATTTGATAATACTTGTGGCTTGACAAGGCTTCAGTCGAAGGCTTCAATTTTCAAACCACAAAGATTTGTACCATTTGATTAATGTGAAGCCATTAACTTGCAGACAGAGCCTTGAGCACAAAGAAGCTATTTGTAAGTCTAGCTACGTTTTCCTCTTACATAGGGTCTTATCTAGCAAAACAATCTGTCATTTTCTTAAAAAAAAAAAAAAAAAAAAAAAAAGCATGGTTAGTTCTTCGTCTTTGTGCTTAGATGAAAAAAGGTAGGGTAGGGTGAAAAAAATCTTGTTTTCTCCTCCAACTTCAGAATCATCCAACATCACTGTTTTATCTTATTTGGTAAAGGGTGTTTGACTTTATTTGCATGCTCACTTTGTAAACACTGGATTGGTTCTTTCGCCAATGTCACATGTGCGTGATTACCTTGTGTGAGGTCGAGCTAGTGCAAGACCAGCATCTGTGGTTAAAAGTATATACATTTGTATTTTTCTTAGAAAATGACAGATGGTTCACTAGATAAGACTCTTATTCCTCGGCTGGGATCGTGTACACTCTTTAAAATAGTGCTTCACGATGCCATAGAATAACCTTTTTTTGGCTAAATGGTTCAATAAAAAACCTTTAACATCTGAAGAACCTTTCTGTTTTTTAAAAGGTTCTTTGTGGTGAAAGAAGGTTCTTCAGATTATAAAAAGGTAAGAAAGAGATGGTTCTTTAAAGAACCCTTGTCTGAATGGTTCTTTGTGGAACCAAAAATGTTTTTTCTGTGGCATCGCTGTGAAGAACCTTTTAAAGCACCTTTATTTTTAAGAGTGTAGAGCCCTTTGAAGCTGCATTTAAACTTTAAACAAGTTTGGGAACTGTTGGGAACTGTTGGGAACCATTAAAGTCCACCATGGAGAAAAATCCGTGAATGTTATTCCTCAAAAACAACTTGGGGGTGAGTAAATTAAGGAAATTTTTATTCTGGAAGTGAACTAATACATTAAGTGATCCTATATTAGTGTTTGAGCTGTTTTCAGCATCACCTCATCACCCTCATTTCAACTGAAACTCAACCGTCATGTACATGTTTATTGTTTCGTTTTTTACGGTCAACGCCGCTAGAGGGCGCACTGAACATGCTTCACAAAGGTCTTCAATCCTGCTCCTGGGGACCCACCATCCTACAGAATTTAACCCTTATCAAACACACTTGAACCAGCTAGACAATCTTGTCAGGATCTCTTGAAAATACACGCAGGTGAGCTGAAGCAGGTTGGAAATTTGCAGGACATTGGGTCCCCAGGAGCCGATTGAAGACCTCGGTTTTACGCAACCCAGGCTCATGAACAGTGCCGGCCCGTCCAACAGGCAATACAGGCAGTCGCCTAGGGCCCCTTCTTAAGGGAAGGGCCCCGTGCCGTGAAGTTGTCAGTTGGATTTTTAGGTGCGTTCGACTTGAAGCGGCGCTGCGCAGAAAGATCCGTGTTTAAAATCAAAGTACCGCAAGAGCAATAGAGTACAGACAGCGCTGCATGCTTTTAAATCGCTCTTGAGGTACTTTAATGTCATACACGGATCGGTGTGCGCAGTGCAACTTCCAGCCGCACACACAATATGACTACGCACCAGGGCTGTGCAGTGCAGCATATGTGTCGAACGTATGAAAAAAATCAGTCTGTGCGATCACATTTACCTCAGTAGAACGCATGCCTGCTGTTTAAAGAGAACATTTTAATGACATGCTTTTGCTCCAAATTCATTTAATAACATCAGTCGAGTGTTTGAAATAACTTCCTTTTTGTGATCTGATGTGGTTTCACATCACAGAATGAGGCAAAATCTGAAATGAAATTATGCCCATGATCACAGACAGATTTGTCATACACTCTTAAAAATAAAGGTGCTTTAAAAGGTTCTTCACAGCGATGCCATAGAAGAACCATTTTTGGTTCCACAAAGAACCATTCTGTCAAAGGTTCTTTAAAGAACCATCTGTTTCTTACCTTTTTATAATCTGAAGAACCTTCTTTTGCCACAAAGAATCTTTTGTGAAACAGAAAGGTTCTTGAGATGTTTAAGGTTCTTTATGCCATTTAGACAAAAAAAAAAAAGGTTCTTCTATGGCATTGTGAAGCACCTTTATTTTTGTGTATAAGGAAAAATTGAGCACATTTAGCATGTTACAAGCATTTTAAATAATTAGACCTGGATCCAATGTCTAATGCATTTTTTTTTTCTTGTGATCATCAATTAAAAACAAGCAGAATAGCCTGCATTTCTTATCATTTATGAATATTAGTAAGTCTATGTTTATTTTGTTTATGTTGTTTATTTTATTTATAGTTTATACTTCATTTATATGTTATTTATTTGTGTTTCATGTGTATCTATTTACTCAGGCTTGCTTGTGCTCCTATTTTTTTTTAAATAATTAGTTTAAATATGTTTACATACATTTGTTGAATGTGTTACAATTAATACACATTCACACTTAAAAATGGAAATAGTCATTTTATGTGTTTTCTCTTCACTCGTCAAATTTCTATTTACACTAGAGGGGCCTATTTTCATTATCTTGCCTAGGGCCCCACAAACCTACAGGCCGGCACTGCTCATGAAAATACATGCCTCAATATACATTGCTGCAACATTGTAATTACGTACCTTACTGCACCTTTCGTGGCAGTTCCAAATGGACCTTTCTCACATTTCCGGGTTTCTCGTAGCAGAAGTCATCATATCCGAGAGCAGTGAATGGGAGAGTACCATATGTGTATCTTTTGCATTCCCACTTGCTCAAATAACAAAAAAGAAAAACTCCATGATAGTGTTTTCATGACTTTCAATCAAAGGACAAAAATTGAGAGAGACTGGTATCGGCAGTCAGAGGAGAGAGCCATGTCAAAATTGCTGTCTCTCCCTTAGACGTGGATGACCCTTGTTCAAAAACTTGATGACCCTTGTCAAAAAATCCTGTTGGAATTTTAGTTTATCCTTTAGGATCTTACTGGATTCTTAAAATCCTATTGGACAATCTGATTTATTTTATTGGAATTTCACTTTGTCCTGTAGGATTTTTTTATTATTTTAATTTCTCCTGACTTTTTATTGATTCATAGAATCTTATTGGAATTTGTGATTTTTAAATGGAATTTCACTTTGCCCTGTATTACTTTTTTAGAGTAACTTTTTCTGTGTGTGTGTGTGTGTACTTGTACAGATAAAGATGCAGCATATATGAAAACACAAATATAAACACTGAAATCCATAATATTACAGTAAAACAAAGATAATAAATATAATATTTTATAATGTACGAAGAAGTTTAAATGTATTACATGTGACTAAGAATTAACAGAAACACAAACATCTATATTGGGTATTGTCCTGACGCTTCCACTTTAAGAAAAACATAAACACGCTAAAACATGTTCAATAAGTGACCGGGGCATATTTTTATTACATTGGTACAGGCGCGTATTGCTGCGTTTTTATCACGCTGCTTGAGGTACGTACAGCGACTGTTCATAATTCAAACTCCGCTAAAGGTTAATTCTCTATTGTGTTGGAAATATTCCCTACCCCAAACACAACCCTAAACCTACCCGATAGTGTTAACAAATGCAAAAGTGATCTAAAATGCAAATGTTAATGCAGCCGTGCTATTTAAACTTCCATATGCGGATTTGGGCTGTTTTGTCGAACCGTAGATTCAATGGGTTCGTAACAGAGGCAGAGCGCTTTATCACTCAAGTGTAATGCCATATCACATGAGCTACCGAGCATTTTTTTAGCATAAAGTGTGGGGCAGGTTTAATCACTGGAGTGTAGTGAAGTGCAGTGCTGGTTGTCACCTGGTTAAGACTGTTTGCCCTAGCAAAGGCCTACAGGTTAATATTTGATGAACTTATTTAAATGTTATTTATATATAGTTCTCTTTCTGAATAACACTGTTAATAAAGTAAGCTGTTTTTCTATCAAGCTCTTTGGCGTTGATGCACCTCTTTGTCCTCCATAAATGTCTGTTTGAACCTCTTAGTAAAAATTGGAGGTTCACTACAGTATTTTCTATGCTTCCATAGCTCTTTGCAATTTTCATTGCACATTACATTTTTTTTCTAGATAAGTTTCTGCTGAAGTTTCAGATGAAAGTTTTCAGGCTGAAAATGGCATGCAGTGCAAAACCTGAAGCTATCTGACAACCATCCATGTGGTAAAAGTTCACAGCCGTTGTAACTAGATCTGCCATTTAGCTGATGAGCTCCAACCACAACTGTCAGAAGCTGTAAAAATACATGGTGTTGTGGGGAATTCGCAGCGGTCAGCATGGCCTCGCCCTGGGTGTGTGTTGAAAACTCAGAATGTGTGTGTACACTATAGGTGCCAATCTACCCATCCCTAGTATTCACGTAGATATGTAAAATTACAGTTGAACCACTAATGTCATATGGACTACTTGTAGTACTCTTGCTGTCTATGGGAGGGTCAGAGACCCCTCGGATTTCATAAAAAATATCTTAAATTGTGTTCCGAAGATGAACAAAGGTCTTATGGGATTGGAACAACATGAGGGTGAGTAATTAATGACAGAATTTTCATTTTGGGGTGAACTAATCCTTTAACATTTTGCCCCAGATATTCTTTCAATAAAAGCATTGTGTCAAGCAACAAGTCAAATGGTCCTCAGTGTTATGATCACTTCTACAAAGATCCAAACATAACACATTTCATGCTAAAATGCCTCTTAACTATTTTCCTTTTCACATACCTCATTAAGTGTTAAATAAATGTGGAAATCTCAACTGCATAATTATTTTTTTAAGGGGCACCCGTGGCTAATGGTTAGGGACTCGGACTTGTAACTGAAAGGTTGTGGGTTCAAGTCCCAGGTCTGGCAGGGATTGAGGGTGGGGGGAGTGAATCAGTGTTCTTTCCACCCTCAATACCATGACTCAAGTCAGTACCTGACTTAACTTACATATATACGTGACAGCCTTACAGTTCTAGTGTATAAGGAAATGGTGCAGTTATACATTGATCTAATTTATTGGCATATTAAACATTCTATTTAGGAGGTGAAAAGACAAATTTGATGTAGGTAAAAAATGAAGAACATAAAGTCTTTGTCATTGTATTGTGCAAAATACAGTACATTTTGGAAACTCTATCGCTGCACACACGCGCCACCTTGCTAATGACAAATATGCTTATAAAACTTACAAATAAACCGTATGACACTCTAATGAACAAAACACCTGAATGACACAATTTGTGTAAGAATTTTTATTGACCACCAGATGGCGGAGTAGAAAAACTGTATCAAAAGCTTTGAAACATCAACGCAGTTTGTTGTAAAAGCCTCACTGCTTCAAAAGCGTCATTGGACATGGCGCTAATGAATACTTATTTGCGCAAAGAAATAAAAAATATCAACTTAATTCCACATTTTCGTCTCCACTGCATCACTTGTGGACGCGCGTTCATGAGAGCACTATGCTGAAAAGTACAATATAGATGTATGGACAGTATTCAAATAAAACCACTTACATCTGTGAAGTATTAGAAATGCAAATATCTGTATAAATCTTATATTATAAATACTATAGATATTTTTCAAAACCTTAGCCTTTATGCTCACCAAGGCAATATACAGTAAACAAGTCATATTGTGAAATACTATTACTGTTTAAAATAGCTGTTTTGTATTTTAAAATATTTTAAAAGCATTTTTTTTTTTCAGTGATGCACAGATGGAAATCATTCTAATATGCTGATTTGCTGTTCAAGAAACATTTCTTATGATTATTAATTTTGAAAACCATTGTGCTACATAATATTTTTGTGGAGATTGATATATTTTAAAAGAAAAGCATCTCTTACTGCCCCAAACAGATTATTATTATTATTTATTTATTTATTTATTTATTTTTCAAAAAATGACTTTCTTGCCTTTATTTTCAGTAGCATTCTGTAAAGGTTAATGATGGTTATCTTCAAAAACCAACCGTTTGTAGTTTCATATCTGGTTTAAAATACCATTTCTGAAATATTAAAATCTCTAGACAGTATATCATTGTATATTATGTTTATTGAAACAAGATTTCGGAGGAAAAACTCATCAATATTCTAGATACATGTATATTTAGTAAAGAGCCATACAGGCAGTGGGTAAACCATGGCATAAAATGATGACTCTAATTTGCATTGGGATTTAAAACCCTTTTCTCTATTTAACCCTAAATACTACACTAATTGTAATGTAAGTAATATAAATGTAAATTTATTTAACTTTTATTTAACTGAATTTTTTTTTGCATTTGCATTTGCATTTTTACTCGGACTTGACTCGGACTCGAGCCTTTCGGGCTCGGAAAATATGCCGAGTCCATCCGAGTCCAGAGACAGTTAACGGAAATGTCACTGACTCTATACATTATCATGAAAGTGTATGGAGTTATTTATGTGCCAAAAGTAAACAAACAAATCCAGCGTTTTGCAAACAAACACAATCTGCTATGCAAAGAAAAAATCGACTTTCAAACAAACAAAAAGTAATATGCACAAACACAGGTCAATTTGAGAGAAAATGCAGAGGTATAACAAATGTATGCATTGTGTGTTGCAAATATATATATATTTTTATGAGGAAAACTTGGCTTTCTCACACGTGTGCAGACAGATTTTCTCACAAATGCAATGGAGCGACTTCCTTTTCCAAAACAGCAGATGGCGCTATCGGTCAATTTACTCTATTCTCCCCAGACCTCAAACAACCTGTTTATATGGTTTACCCTTATGTCCCAGAGGAATATGAGCGTGAGTTTCTGTCTTACTATATTGTTATACCCCTAACATATATTAAAAATAATCTTTAATATGTTTTCACTTTCTTTTTATCAACAGCCAGAGTATGCACTTATTGAAAGTGAAAGTGAAAACATATTAAAAAATTTTTTTAATATATGTTAGGGGTATAACAACACTAGAGCTGCACAGTATACTTATTAACTAACATGCAGGAACTAACATGTAATTAAGGTGGTGCTGCAGTACTGCATTCATGCAGTAATTCATATGACTCATGTCACAGTTACATTAGTTGTTCATTAGTTCTTGATTAATACATGTCTTAACTAATCATTAGTTCATTGTCAAGAAATTACTAATTCACGTATTAATGCATGATCATTCATGTACTGTTATTGTAAAGTGTTATCTGCTTAATGTTCTGTGCAGCAACAAAAAATCGTATATGGACAAATTACATAAAAGTATATTTTTTATATCCCGCGATCCAGCATAGGTACGGAGAACGGATAAATGTTAAAAAGGCCTAGCTTAAATGTTTAGCCATGCCAAGCCATTAACTGATCAGTAGCGTTAACAACTTTAAAGCAGATATTGTGAATTTTACTGACATTGTGGTAGATTCAGCATTGTGAAAACATCAAATGGTTAATTATAAATATAGTAAGACAGAAACTCACCTGTTCCCCGCTCATATTCCTCTGGGACATAAGGGTAAACCATATAAACACGTTGTTTGAGGTCTCGGGAGAATAGAGTAAATTGACCGATAGCGCCTTCTGCTGTTTTGGAAAAGGAAGTTGCTCCATTGCATTTGTGAGAAAATAGGTTGGGCGCATTTGTGAGAAAATCTGCACACGTATGAGAAAGCCAAGTTTTCCTCATAAAAATATATATATATATATTTGCAACACACAATGCATATATTTGTTATACATCTGCATTTTCTCTTAAATTGACTTGTGTTTGTACATATTACTTTTTGTTTGTTTGAAAGTCGATTTTTTCTTTCCAAAGCAGATTGTGTTTGTTTGCAAAACACTGTATTTGTTTGTTAATTTTGGCACATAAATAACTCCATATTTATCACTCAAGTGTGGGGCAGGTTTAATCACTGGAGTGTAGTGAAGTGCAGTGCTGGTTGTCAACTGGTTAAGACTGTTTGCCCTAGCAAAGGCGTACAGGTTAATGTTTGATGAACTTATTTAAATGTTATTTATATATAGTTCTCTTTCTGAATAACATTGTTA
This sequence comes from Labeo rohita, assembly GCF_022985175.1. NCBI lineage: Eukaryota > Metazoa > Chordata > Actinopteri > Cypriniformes > Cyprinidae > Labeo > Labeo rohita. The sequence continues at coordinate 13,401 of NW_026129476.1, read as the reverse complement.
ATAAAGTAAGCTGTTTTTCTATCAAGCTCTTTGGCGTTGATGCACCTCTTTGTCCTCCATAAATGTCTGTTTGAACCTCTTAGTAAAAATTGGAGGTTCACTACAGTATTTTCTATGCTTCCATAGCTCTTTGCAATTTTCATTGCACATTACATTTTTTTTTTTTTTTCTAGATAAGTTTCTGCTGAAGTTTCAGATGAAAGTTTTCAGGCTGAAAATGGTATGCAGTGCAAAACCTGAAGCCATCTGACAACCATCCATGTGGTAAAAGTTCACAGCCATTGTAGCTATATCTGCCATTTGGCTGATGAGCTCCAACCACAAGTGTTAGAAGCTGCAAAAATGCATGTTGTTGTATTTAACACTTAATGAGGTATGTGAAAAGGAAAATATTTAAGAGGCATTTTAGCATGAAATGTGTTATGTTTGGGTCTTTGTAGAAGTGATCATAACATTGAGGACCATTTGACTTGTTGCTTGACAATGCATTTATTGAAGAATATTTGGGGCAAAATGTTAAAAAATTAGTTCACCCCAAAATGAAAATTCTGTCATTAATTACTTACCCTCATGTTGTTCCAAACCCATAAGATCTTTGTTCATCTTTGGAACACAATTTAAGATATTTTTATGAAATCCGAGGGGTCTCCGACCCTCCCATAGACAGCAGGAGTACTACAAGTAGTCCATATGACATTAGTTCAACTGTAATTTTACATATCTACGTGAATACTAGGGATGGGTAGATTGACACCAAGTGGCAACCCCCCGGTCTCCCTCTTGAAGCCAACACGGAAGTGACTAAAACTGCAATTCATCGACTGGCCGCTAGAGACTGGCTGCAAAAGGGAGTCAGTCCCATAGACTCCCCATGTTAAAATGCCCAACTTCACAGCAGAAAAAAAAAAAAAATGTTTACAGCCTGGTTCAAAAAGTGGTTTTGGTCTGTATAGCTAATTTTGCCCTTCATGTCAACTGTGAGGGGGGTGAATTTTTGTATAACTCATCCGTTTAATTTATATTAAGCCTTAAAGTTCTGCATAATTTAGGGCGTGGCCACTTAAGAGACAGGTGGATTGCCGCTGCTGTCACCACCGTCGCGCTAGGCGGGCGTGGTTTCAGCAACCAGCTCAACCCACGTCCGGCCTATTTGCCAATTTTCGATTATCCGGGAGTGACGTGCCATGACGCGATTCCAAGATGGCGACGGCTGACTCCCGCTCACTAAGAGCTTCAAAATGATCTTCAGAAACCTACGGGTGACGTCACGGACATTACGTCCATGTTTTTTACAGTCTATGATTGACACCTATAGTGTACACACACGTTTTGAGTTTTCAACACACACCCAGGGCGAGGCTGTGCTGACCGCTGCGAATTCCCCAAATGTGGGAATCTCGACTGCATAATTACTTTTTTAAGGGGCAGCCGTGGCCTAATGGTTAGGGAGTTGGACTTGTAACTGAAAGGTTGTGGGTTCAAGTCCCAGGTCTGAGTGAATAAGTGTTTCCTCCACCCTCAATACCTGACTTGACTATATATATATATATATATATATATATATATATATATATATATATATATATATGTACGTGACAGCCTTGCAGTTATATGTTGATCTAATTTATTGGCATATTAAACATTCTATTTATGAGGTGAAAAGACAGAAATTTGATGCAGGTAGAAAAAAAAAATGAAGAACATAAAGTCTTTGTCAGTGTTTTGGCAATATACAATACATTTTGGAAATTCTATCGCTGCACACACGCGCCACCTTGCTAATGACAAATATGCTTATAAAACTCACAAATAAACCGTATGACACTCTAATGAACAAAACACCTGAATGACACATTTTGTGTAAGAATTTTTATTGACCACCAGATGGCGGAGTAGAAAAACTGTATCAAAAGCTTTGAAACATCAACGCAGTTTGTTGTAAAAGCCTCACTGCTTCAAAAGCGTCGTTGGACACATCCCTAACGAATACTTATTTGCGCAAAGAAATAAAAAATATCGACTTTATTCCACATTTTCGTCTCTGCATCACTTGTGGACGCGCGTTCATGAGAGCACTATGCTGAGAAGTACAATATAGATGTATGGACAGTATTCAAATAAAACCATTTACATCTGTGAAGTATTAGAAATGCAAATATCTGTATAAATCTTATATTATAAATACTATAGATATTTTTCAAAACATTAGCCTTTATGCTCACCAAGGCAATATACAGTAAACAAGTCATATTGTGAAATATTATTACTGTTTAAATTTTTTTTTCAGTGATGCACAGCTGGAAATCATTCTAATATGCTGATTTGCTGTTCAAGAAACATTTCTTATGATTATTAATGTTGAAAACCATTGTGCTACGTAATATTTTTGTGGAGATTGATACATTTTAAAAGAAAAGCATCTCTTACTGCCCCAAACAGATTTATTTATTTATTTATTTATTTATTTATTTATTTATTTATTTATTTTTCAAAAAATGACTTTCTTGCCTTTATTTTCAGTAGCATTCTGTAAAGGTTAATGATGGTTATCTTCAAAAACAAACCGTTTGTAGTTTCATATCTGGTTTAAAATCACATTTCTGAAATATTAAAATCTCTAGACAGTATACCATTGTATATTATGTTTATTGAAACAAGATTTCGGAGGGAAAACTCATCAATATTCTAGATACATGTATATTTAGTAAAGAGCCATACAGGCAGTGGGTAAACCATGGCATAAAATGATGACTCTAATTTGTCTCTTTGCATTGGGATTTAAAACCCTTTTCTCTATTTAACCCTAAATACTACACTAATTGTAATGTAAGTAATATAAATTTAAATTTATTTAACTTTTATTTAACTGAATTTTTTTGCATTTGCATTTGCATTTTTACTCGGACTTGACTCGGACTCGAGCCTTTCGGACTCGGAAAATATGCCGAGTCCATCCGAGTCCAGAGACAGTTAAGGGAAATGTCACTGACTCTATAAATTCAGTATTCGCATGTGTTTTTAACTGTTGTCCAGTAGGCTACTTGAAAGCCCACAAGTTTATGTGCGCACACACACAAAGCGCGCTCACAAAACGCGCCTCTCAGTCAGTGTGTGAATGTCGAATTCTCTTTCGCTTCTAATAGGTTCTGTTATTGCTACACACATGCTCGTCTTAGACACTATTCGTGTGAAAAAAGTCGGGTTTGTCTTAAGTAAACCTGAACAGCTGGGAGAAATACTGATGAGTCAAAATATTTGATCTGTGTGTCAGATCTTAAAGCGACAGCAGCGTAAACCTGCAGCCGCCGACCGCGTCATAAATATTAATCAAACAACAAAAGAAAAAGAGAAAATAACTCACTTTTCTTGACTGAATCACTTATTAATATTAATAAGAATCATATTTAATGTATACAGTGAAGATTTTGCAGTGTTTTATTTTAACATTTATTACTTCAAGAAATGTGTTTAGTATGTCTACTTTTGTAATAGCTTTTAGATACCTTAAAAAAACCCACCAAAACCACCTTAGGTGTGCATGAATTTTCTAATAATTCAATGGCACATCATCAATTTTTCTTTATATAATGTAATTTATTGTAATTAATGTAACTAAATGCATTCAAAAATAAAACAGTTTGCTATGACTTATGGGAAGTATATGTAGGGCTTTATATACAATGTGTACACTCTAAAAAACGCTGGGTTGTTTTTTCAACCCAAATGCTGGGTTGAGACCGCTGGGTAAGAACACTGGGTTAATTTAACCCAATTTTGGGTTAAAACTGGTCTTAATTTATAACCCAGCGGTGCTGGGTTAGGAACGCGGACTCTAGAGAGAGCAGGCACGTCGTGTCCACCGTACGTCAAAAAGTGCGAGAAGCCGCCATTTTCTCAGCGTCTGCAGATGGAAGCGAGTGAAGGACGATTTTCGGTAAGTAAAGATTAAAGAATGTAAAATCATCATTCATTATGTGTGTCCGGGAGTATTTTGAGACTTAATGGAACGCGGGAAAAGTCGGAAATGAGCTTTTATTGGAAAATACGCTGACGCGGTTTTCGCCTCAGAAATAGTCATAACGGCCTCTTCTATTGAACGGAAGAGATAGCTTTAATAAAACGTCTGTGAGTTTCATATGTCATATTTATACAAGATTTAGGTGTTAATAGAGGAGCGTTAACCGATTTACATGTTAATTCGTAAACTTTTTTTCCCGCGATTAAACTTAAAGTAGTTTCCTAAAGAAAATGGCGTCGTGTAATGAAGACTAGCTTAATTATTTTAAGGCTCATTAAGTTTTAATTGTTAAAAGTAATGTTTTGCATGTAATATTTCAGACTTGTTGAGCTTTGAGTCTTCATTGTGCCCGCGCCGGGAGTTAACCACACGGAAGACCCACTGATCTATAATAGAGAACTGGATAGCTCATGACGTCATAGAAGTGAAGCCACTGCGCCTCAGGCCCGGTTCCAGAACCAAATCACTGAGGGTGCTTCTGAAAATTGTGAGGGTGCTCACAAAAAATATGTATGGAACTGTATGAAAACGGTACCACCAAATAGGACTGAGTAATATAAATCGTCTACACTAGTATCGTAATTGTAGTTTCAACAAATGCCATCTAACATCAAGAATACACTGTGAAGGTTATTACTGCATGCTCATCTAGGAGCAGTTCACATGTCGCGCCTAAAAACGCGTTCTTTCCAAAGCGCTAAGTTACGCTCCCATGGCGTCTGTCGTTACTAGGCAACCATGGCCTACGCTCTAGACATTTAAATGATAAATGGCTTTCTAGCACTGCCCTGCTACAAAATGTATTTTAAAAATGTCTATCCCTGTACAGCTATGATCAGCTGTTTCACCGTCTTGGCTGAGTTTTCAATGTTGTTTCTATAAAGGATGAAACTGATTGGTTGGTTCGTGTCACATGACCCGAGGTGCGCTTTTAACAATTCAGCTTGTGTATTTACAGTATTTTTTACAGAATTTGCAGCGTTAAAACTAGTACACGTTTAACATGATAGCAAGCAAGATATGGAATAAAAAAATGTCCCATTCCATGTATTAATTTTTGTCTTTTATAAATCATATAGTTTAGCAATATCACAGGAGTATTGTATTGCGATTTTTTTAAGTACTGTAAAAAGTTAGCTAACGAATTTCCTGAGCTGGACGCACATTGAATGAATAAAGAGACACATCACACGTCACTTACGCTTCATGATCGCAAACTGAGAATGCTCACAACCAATCAAATGCCGAGGCATTAAAAGCATGATGAAAATAAGATAATTATTTATAAGCTTGTGTGTACGTATTAATTTGGCGAATTTATGTATGTGTGTGCATCTGTCTGCGTGTTCATTAATTTAAAAATTAATACGCTATTAATAATTTTATCTGAGGGTGCTTTTGCTTTTGTTTGGGGGTGCTTAGCACCCTCAAGCACCCCCGTAGAACCGGGCCTGCTGCGCCTCCATATTGCTATTCCCTAGTATTCGCAAACATTCTATTGAATGAATAGGAAATAATACGACTTTAATGACAAAACATCACCTAACAAGTCAGCGTTTTCATATCTGACGTCTCACTGTACATTCTCACAACGCAAACGTCCTAAGCATGTAAACGGTTATTGTTTAATGTCCGGAATTCCCTCTGCTTATTAAAAAGTTACGTTCATATACATTGCAGTAGCAAACATCATATGAACATGATAAACATCGGACGTTCACCATGTTTACAAATGACAAAATGCTCATTCCGAAAACTTTTTTTAGATTTATGTTTTGTATACATATAATTAGCCTTGTACAGTTAATAAGTGTTTATGCTGTTTTGTTATAGTGTTTTTATTCGTAACGTTACAGGCTAAATGCACGTTTCAACAATGATTTCGTTAACATCATTTTGAAGCAGGTAATGATTTAAACGTTTAATTCAGCCTACATAACATTCATGTTAAGATAAATGTTAATAATAAACGTTAATAATGCAAAAAATGTTAAATATAACATTTTAAATATAGGAATATTAAATGATTTAAATAACTAAACAGATAAAATGAAAATGAAACGTTAAAAATGAAACTAAAACTGTCAGCAGATGGTGTTAAGTCACTGATTTTATCACTGAATCATTTATTCAGGAATTAAGCGAATGGGTAACTGAATCAGTGACTCAGATACGTTTAAAAACGCCCGTTCATTCATGAACGGAACAGCTGTGTTTGAATAGAGATGCGGCTTAGTAGTGACTTTGTTTCAGACTATTTTCGTAGACGAAATTGAGCAAAATCAGGTAGTGTTATAGTCAGATAAATGTAATATAAGGCACTTAATATAATAGAATTTGCGCGATCTTTAAGAGTTTTAAATAGATGTTGCTCACTTAGGGACATTAAAATACGCACATCATAACTTGGAGAAATAACGCTGACTGATTGCATTTGATATGGATTTAAAGACATCAAGCTTTATTTCCAAGATCTGAATTTCAATACAACACAGAGCAATATAACAGGCTTGTATTGTATTATTTATTGTATATTCGAATCAATTTCAGATACTAATTCCAGATATATGTTCATGTTTACTATTTCCTGCATAATTTCTTACGTTAAGAAATATATTTTGTGTTGGATCAGAACTGTGTCGTTAAGTGCGCAGCTGACACACCCACCTGAACGATTTCAAAACATCGCTTATCCTGCTCGAAAAGACGATAAACACTGCAGATAAGATTTTAGGTAAAAATTAATTTACATACTCATATCATAAAAACTAGTCCTGTGTGACTGAGACGCTTAAAATCGGGTGATTTTGGGTCAGCGAGTTAGCTGTGAGTCAATGGTGCTCTCTGCCGGTAGGGAATAGTAAGATGGCGGATCGAACACTTCCGGTGGCTTCACTGCCTGACGGCAGTTTAGAACGCAATGAGCGATCCAGTCTTTATATATAGATCAGTGGGAAGACCGCGTGTGAGAGGAGGCGATCGGCTCGGCGGCTTCAGAAGAGACGGAAAGACGGTATAAGGCAAGTAAAGGTCATAATTCCATATAATATCACCTTTTTTTGACTATTAGTAAAAGAATGGTTGCATTTTTAGAGATTGAAAGCCAGAGACATAGGAGAGCTTCATTCTTTCAGGATTAATGCTGGTTATTTTTAGAAAATGCATGTTTCTGTTGTCTCCTGCCTGTTTACTTCACATTTTGATACAACAAGAGTATGATGACTTGTTCACATTTTATTTAAACCATTGATGTCCGTTTTTTTGCAGAACTCAACTTTGAGGCTAACACCACAGGCACCTACTTGTGTGAGGAGGCAATTTTTCTGAGCTTTAGAAAAGAGGGAAAGGTGATTTAAGGCAAGTAAAGGTAATAATTTAATGTTATCTTTTATTTGATTTATTTATTTATTTATGTGTCTAAGAGTAAAAATATGTTTTATGTAGATGTTCAAAGCCAGAATCAGGATAGATTCATTCTTTTTTTGATTGATACGAGCTATTTGTAGAAAATAAATGTTTCCATTGTCTTCTGCCTGTTTACTTAATATTTTGATGCAAAAATAGTATGAGTACTTGTTCACATTTTAATTAAATAATTGATGTGCGTATTTTTCATTGCAGAACTCAAACCAGCTCTGGAGTTAACGGCACGGAAGGCCGCGTGTGAGAGGAGGCGATCTCCTCAGCTTCTTCAGAAGAGAGGGAAAGACAGTATAAGACAAGTAAAGGTCATAATGTCATAATTCCATATTATATATTTTTTTGACTAGTAGTAAAAGAATGTTTACTTTTTTGTAGATGTTGAAAGCCAGAGACATAGGAGAGCTTCATTCTTTCAGGATTGATGTGAGTTATTTTTGAAAATACATGTTTCTGTTGTCTTCTGCCTGTTTGCTTCACATTTTGAACAGTATGATGACTTGTTCACATTTTATTTAAACCATTGGTGTCCGTGTTTTTCATTGCAGAACCTAAACCAACTTTGGAGTTAATGACACAGAATCCTGCTTGTGTGAGGAGGTGATATTCTCAGCTCGTTCATAAGAGAGGGAAAGGTGGTTTAAGGCAAGTAAAGGTCATAATTTTTTTTTTGTTTGTTTGTTTGACTAAGTGTAAAAAAATGTTTTATGTAGAGGTTAAAAGGACATAAGAGAGCTTCATTCTTTTAAGATTGATGGGAATTATGTTTTAGAAAATAAATGTTACCGTTGTCTGCTACTGTTGTATTCTAAAGCACTGTGGTAGACAAAGACAATAAACAACCACACAATATGGTTGAAATTATAAAACAGTCTAGTTGCCTATCCTTACAGAATTTGATGCACCTCTGTTTGAAAATGGTTACATTTTAACTAAATGTTTTCTTTTTTAGATGTTTTTCTCTTTTAGGCCACTGATGAAGAGCAGGTGGTGACTGGGATGAATGCTGGACAAAGAGGAGAAATGATCTTTCCCCCAAACTGATGCAACAGTGGTTTTAAAGGAGGAGGCCACCCTGGATAATGTCAAAGATGTTGCATGCCTTTGCTGAGCTGATGGGGCTTCATGACTACATCAATTATCTTAAAGAGATAATGAAAATTGGCAGTGATGCATGTTCTGTATGCGATCATGGACTATGAAACAAACCGTAAGTGTATAGTCTGTAAAAACAAAATGTCAAATGCTTGTTCTGTGTTGTTCAGTAGAAATGGAGTTCACATTCATTCATACACATGCTCACAATACTTCACACATTTGCTTGTGTTAAATGTTATAATGTCAGTGTTAATGTTGTGGTTTTATTTTTAGTTTCTGTTTAAAAAAAGAAAAAAGAAAAACTATTAACTAATTGTACAATTGTTGTAAAGTAGTGTTTTTTGTACAGTAGTTTTATACAATATACAGAATTTACCAGACAAAATAGTCAGCAGATGTTCAGTGCTTCATTTATAAACTCTGTACCTGCTAATGCCATACTTTTTCTGCATTTTTCACATGCATGTTACTTTTGAATGTTTTCTCTTGTTGTAGTTTTTAATAAACATTTATCTTTTGATAGTCATTCTGTGTGTGTTAAACTGTTTTTATAATGATCAAGATTTGTAGATTTAATGCCTAGCTCCATAAAAAAGCAACCCAGCATGCTGGGTCAATAATTCAGCCCAACTTGCTGGATCAAAACAACCCAGTGTTGGGTTCGTCCCTTTTTTACCCAGCGCTGGGTTGCCAAAATAACCCAAATTGGGTTGTTTTTAACCCAGCATTTTTAGAGTGTACCATTGTAAAGACTAGGTTTATCCCTCACAGCCACAGAAATAAAAGAGTTGCATTTTCTGCTCTTAAGGTCCTATTCACCAAGATACCTACTCATTTACCCCTTGAATTTACGCCTTGAAGATACCCTTGAATTTATACATTCACTATATCAATGAATAAAGTCAGGTCCCGCCCTATAATTTATCACATTCTAAAACCTGTTTCACTCTGAAATATGTCACAAGACATAAGTCAGCCATAACTTCTGTTACATGACTTTAAGTTTGCTAAGCAGAGCATGTCAGCTTCAGGTTTTACACTGCATGCTATTTTCATTCTGAACTTCAATCTGAAACTTAAGCAGAAACTTTATATATATATATATATATAAACAATGTGCAAAGGAAGTATATAGGAAATGCTGTCTGTCTGTCTGAGTCAGTTAACCTATGTTTATCATTGCATGACTTTCACATACTAAAACCGAATAAAGATAATACATCTCTCGATCACTTAGTATTTGTAAAACAGAGGTCTTCAACCCTGCTCCTGGGGACCCAATGCCCTGCAAATTTCCAACCTACTTCAGCGCACCTGCGTGTGTATTTTCAAGAGATCCTGACAAGATTGTCTAGCTGGTTCAGGTATGTTTGATAAGGGTTGGAGCTAAATTCTGTAGGATGGTGGGTCCCCAGGAGCAGGACTAAAGACCTCTGTTGTAAAAGACAGAACTTTGTGAAGCATGTTCAGTGCGCCCTCTAGCGGTGTTGACTGTAAAAGTTTTGGTTGAGTTTCATTAGGTGCGTTCGACTTCATGCGGCGCTGCGCAGACCGATCGGCGGCTGACTTGAAGTAGTGCATGCCGGTTAGAAATTTTGTCCGACTTGAACTGGCGCCGACGCCACGTGACGTTCACGTGTGGCATCAAAGTAACGCGAGAGCGTTTCGAGAACAGCCGGCTTGCTCAGCCAGCGCAGCATTTCAGGAGCGACTGCACCAGGCTGTGATGACGTCACAGCTTCTCATGATTGGCCACATTCACCACATGACGATGATCACGAGTGTTTCGTGCTTCAATCCATATAATTGCATAACAAATCAATTTGCTGCCATTTCGTAAATAGTTTACGATCTTTTGACTGCAGTACATTTTTTCCCCTTAAATTCTTTATATTGGATTTGTGCGTAAGTTTATTATTGTACTTATTATATACACATGTATTGCAATTCAAAAGTATTGTCATTCAGTGTTTTTTGTAGAACTGGGATAGATTCCAACAATTAAGGTTTACACCAGGCGCGGCGCCAGGATTTAATCTTTGGATGGGCCGTAGTAATTTTGGGTGGGCCTTAATTTAAGGAGTCAATATGTTCAATATAAAATGTATATAACAAGCAGGTATACACAAACTATACCAAAGTTAAACTCCTTTTCCCTATCTTTGGATTGTGAATATTGCGGGCAGAGCGATAGAGAATATTTGGTAAACTCCATTTACAGCAGCGGCGCACGCACTGTTAATTCCCTGACCGTTCCATTCGGAACAAAATTCTCACGACAATGTTTTTTTTATATATATATACAGTATATATATTAGGGGTGTGCAAAGCAGCCGGTATTTGTATCTGTATTTGTATTTGTTGAGGGGGGAAAAGTATTTGTATTTGTATTTGTATACGAGTAAAATTCAAAATAGGCGTAAACATCAATTTTTTTTTGCGTTACACTTCTACACACTTTTTTTGGCTGGTGGAGGACCAAGAGATGGCTCAGCAGCAGCCACACTCTTTTCTATTTGGTTGCCCAAATCCATGTGAGGAGTTTCAACTAAGTTAATGAGTGACGGGAAGCTATGCTAAGGTTAACTGGGGAGTCGCTCTAAACGTGGGGTATTAAAATTGCTTTTGAATGCGCGCGCGCGTTTTACTTTCGGTTTCGTTTTAACGATGGCGCGAAACTCTCTGCGGTGCGCGGCCATTCTACAATACAAGACATTAATTTAACAAAACAATTTAAAAGTGGTGGGACACAAAGGGGATTTTGAAAAGTGTGTCCCCAGTGGAAATTACGCCCCTGCGTGAGTGAAACTCTGAAGCGGAGTTATCATTTGATGTGAATGTATGCCGCGTTGTACAGTATATTGAGACTGTAGCACGAAATATAGTATATTTCTTCAAAAGCAGATTGTGTCCACAATCAAAAATCGTCATATCACACACCCCTAATTGCAATGTAGTTTGTACAAATCCGGAACAGAGGTTGGTTAAGAGAGAAAAAAACGTCCGGTTCCGAGTTTCAGCGGAGCGCAGTGTCAGTGACAGGGAGTGATTGACGGCTAATATCTAAAATCTGCATTAAAGTTAAGAATGTACAAATCGAGTTTAGTTAGTTATGAGAGAACGGTGATCCTGACACTATCAGCTCACAGCAGTCAGGGCAGTAGTTCGGCTAGCGAAAGTTTTGTAAAGAAATGAAAACAAGTCGCACCACAACGATTTCTCGCACTCGCACAAATGCTTCCAAATATATTTTGAGGTCGCGCAGATTAAATTTTGGGAGCATATGCGACCAAAACGGTCGCAATTTCGAGCCCTGCCCCCAACCCCTCCGAGTCCTGAATGTCACTCACTCACTCGCTCATGCTCATGCACTGCGGTCTCATGAGGAAACGCAGCTTTCTGATATAAAGTTTTTCTTGTTCCCGAATACAAATATTTTTTTAAGTATTTGTTCGAAATAAGTATTTGTAAAAAACACGCTATTTGTGCCTTTCCGAATACCGTATTCGGGTTCGGCTCCACCCCTAATATATATACTGTTACTCAGGGTGGGCCCAAGCGCAAGTGGGTGGGCCCAGGCCCAGTAGGCCCACCCACAACGCCGCGGCTGGTTTACACGACTGTTGAACATGCAATATAAAAACTTATTTGTATTTGTACTATAAACACAAAACAAGTAGCTTACTCCAACAGCAATTACAGCTAATTATTTATTGTTTACAGAAGCCTAACATAACACCACTAAACAAAACATAATTTGATTAAGTATAAGCTTGATTTGTAAAACAGTATTTGTTCAGTTACTTTAAAATGAAATTATATAGCTTCCAGTTCATCTGCAATAAAGTAGGCAAACGCCACGTGATCTGCTATGTTTGAGGAAGCAACGAGATCACCAACGTGTCCGACTTGACGGCTCCGTTTTCAGCTCCTCCCCGACTGCTTTCGGCTAATCTCGCCGATCGGTCTGCGCAGCGCAGCATGAGCTCGAACACACCTATTTACTCACCCCCAAGTTTTTTGAAGAAAACATTCCAGGAATTTTCTCCATACAGTGGACTTCAATAGTTCCCAACAGTTTGAACTTACAAATTGAAGTTTAAATGTAGCTTCAAAGGGCTACACACTCTTAAAAATTCCTTTCCAAAAACTTTCCATTGATGTGTGGTTTGTTAGGATAGGGCAATATTTAGCTGAGATACAACTATTTAAAAATCAGGAATCCGAGGGTGCGAAAAAATCAAAATATTGAGAAAACTGTCTTTAAAGTTCTTCAAATAGTGTTCTTAACAATGTATATGACTAATCAAAAATTAAGTTTTCATACATTTACAGTAGGAATTTTACAAAATATCTTCATGGAACATGATCTTTACTTAATTTCCTAATGATTTTTGCCATAAAAGAAAACTCAATAATTTTGACCCATACAATGTATTTTTGGCTGTTGCTACAAATAAACCCCAGCGACTTAAGACTGGTTTTGTGGTCCAGGGTCACATTTTTGGTTCCACAAAGAATTATTCAGACAAGGGTTCTTTAAAGAACCATCTGTTTCTTACCTTTTTATAATCTGAAGAACCACCTTTCACCTCATAGAACCTTTTAAGCAACAAAGGTTCTTCAGATCTGGGCTGTTTCTAGGATTTAAAAACATCTAGGGCTGGTGGCAAAACATCAGGGGTTAGTAGTGGTGGATGGGAGCTCACACCATAATTACGTAAGATTTTGTTAGACACTGGTGGGTAAACCTGGATCCTTCTGGGATGCCCCCCAGGAGAAAATCTGATATATTTTAAAGTTAAATCCATTAATCTGGGGCACTTTGAGAGTTCAAAAATAAGAGCTGTAAGTTAACCCATGTT
>NW_026129475.1:0-52463 GCF_022985175.1 Labeo rohita | reverse complement strand
GCGGCTTCATGTACAAGCACACGGCTCGCGAGCAAAGCGCGCCCATGATCATGTTCTCGCCAGAAAAACATGAATCAACAACAAAGGCTGTAACAGCGTGAGCATAACTCCAGACTGAACACAACGGTCGTGTTGATCGTATGGGAAGGTAAGCCGCAACCAGGATGGCATGGAGGGAAAGATATGTTAATCAACACACAATCCCACCGCGCTAGCTCTTTCAGAGAAATACCTTTTTTAGAAGGAAGATTCCTCTTCAAGATCGCCGTCGACGCACGCAGGGGAACTCTCACAACACTTATCTGTGTATGAGAAGGGAGAGACCGCTGCCTGTGCTGCAGATCCAACGACGAAAGAGGTGAATGTTGCCGCTTCTCACGCAGAGACGCTGCATTCGGCTCCGAAAAACAGAACGAGTGAGCAGATGCACAGGCTGCCCTACTTGTACCCGGATGGCCGGGGCGTGGCCAGCTGTGAAAATCTGCACACCCAATTTCATTGGCCTGTTTTCTATACTGTCAGAGGTGTTTGGGCTCCCAAGAGCGACCCCCTAGTGTCGTACACTACTCGACACAACTCGGAGTGTACGACAGATGGGGAACGGCGAAACTGTCACTGTACCAGCTCACAGCAGTCTGGGCCGTATTAGGCTAGCGAAAGTTTTGTAAAGAAATGAAAACAAGTCGCACCACAACAATTTCTCGCACTCGCACAAATGCTTCCAAATATATTTTGAGGTCGAGCAGATTAAATTTGCTTTAACCACGCATGTGGCAATGCATTGTTTTGTTTTGCTTACAGCCATGTAAACATGTAAACGAACTTGTGTACATGTAAATGAACGGTGCTTACACTATTCGTACTTTTTGCAACATGACAACATTTTTGTAATTTATAATCTGTATAGGGACGGTGCATGTCGTAACGTTAGGAGCTAGCGACAACGTATGATGACGTATGACAGTGTAGTAGTGGTGTCCCATTTCTTAGGGGAACATTTTTAACTCTTCCCCTTCCCACTTTGTTTCAAGGGGCAAGGGGAAGTGGCGAGGGGTAGGCAAAGGGGTAGAAAATAGAATTGGGATTGGGCCTTAATATGGCTTAATGTATTAAGGTGCTGGTCATATAATTAGAATGTCTTCAAAAAGTTGATTTATTTCACTAATTCCATTCAAGAAGTGAAACTTGTATAATGTATACATTCATTCCACACAGACTGATATATTTCAAGTGTTTATTTCTTTTAATTTTGATGATTATAACTGACAACTAATGAAAGCCCCAAATTCAGCATCTCAGAAAATTAGAATATTGTGAAAAGGTTCAGTATTGAAGACACCTGGTGCCACACTCTAATCAGCTAATTAACTCAAAACACCTGCAAAGGCCTTTAAATGGTCTCTAAGTGTAGTTCTGTAGGCTACACAATCATGGGGAAGACTGCTGATTTGACAGTTGTCCAAAAGACGACCATTGACACCTTGCACAAGGAGGGCAAGACACAAAAGGTCATTGCAAAAGAGGCTGGCTGTTCACAGAGCTCAGTGTCCAAGCACATTAATAGAGAGGCGAAGGGAAGGAAAAGATGTGGCAGAAAAAAAGTGTACAAGCAATAGGGATAGAGAGAATTGTGAAACAAAACCCATTCAAAAATGTGGGGGAGATTCACAAAGAGAGGACTGCAGCTGGAGTCAGTGCTTCAAGAACCACTACGCACAGACGTATGCAAGACATGGGTTTCAGCTGTCGCATTCCTTGTGTCAAGCCACTCTTGAACAACAGACAGCGTCAGAAGCGTCTCTCCTGGGCTAAAGACAAAAAGGACAGGACTGCTGCTGAGTGGTCCAAAGTTATGTTCTCTGATGAAAGTAAATTTTGCATTTCCTTTGGAAATCAAGGTCCCAGAGTCTGGAGGAAGAGAGGAGAGGCACAGAATCCACGTTGCTTGAGGTCCAGTGTAAAGTTTCCACAGTCAGTGATGGTTTGGGGTGCCATGTCATCTGCTGGTGTTGGTCCACTGTGTTTTCTGAGGTCCAAGGTCAATGCAGCTGTATACCAGGACATTTTAGAGCACTTCATGCTTCCTGCTGCTAACCAACTTTATGGAGATGCAGATTTCATTTTCCAACAGGACTTGGCACCTGCACACAGTGCCAAAGCTACCAGTACCTGGTTTAAGGACCATGGTATCCCTGTTCTTAATTGGCCAGCAAACTCGCCTGACCTTAACCCCATAGAAAATCTATGGGGTATTGTGAAGAGGAAGATGCGATTATGCCAGACCCAACAATGCAGAAGAGCTGAAGCCCACTATCAGATCAACCTGGGCTCTCATAACACCTGAGCAGTGCCACAGACTGATCGGCACTGCTCAGGTGTTATAAGATCAAATTAGACACACAGCGTCTTGTCTCCATTGGCATTGTGTGGATTGCAAGTGACGTTGCAGGTAGCAGAGTGTGCAAGTGGGGACTGTGACTGATATTGTATTTTAGTTTCTTTTTTCTTGTCTTCACCACCTGCTGAGAGATTCACTTAAAATAAATAAATAAATAAAATAACATAAAAAAATAATAAAAGTACTGCACTGACGTCACTTGCAGAAGTGCAGATGTGTAAGAGTGCAAGTATGAAAATGCAAGTGCATGTCTGCTGCCAGACCCTTCTCGACAGCGTGCTTCCGTAACCGTGCACGTGATTGTGTAGGAGAACGTGCTTAGTTTAACAACAGCTCAGCTGGTTGCATAGTGTAGTTAAGTTTCACTTCCTTGATGAATGATATTTCCTATAATAATAGTGTGCTAAATCATTATGTGCCTCTCAGTATATATTGTCTGTACTTAACAGTATTTACTACATTTTACTTTTTTTTTTTTTTCATTTTTTTGTGGTGCTGTTTTTTTCCTTTCTTTCTTTTCTTCTTTTTTTACTTCTTTCTATGTTGCAACACTTGTTTGTTTCAGTCTATTTTCAATCATTGTCTCAAAGGAAAATCATGGCTTTCCCCCTTTACCTGTCAATCAACCGCACACGCAATAGTAAACACACTGTTAGCAGCAAGAGACGTTTGTCCACTCAACAGTAACCACTTTCATTTGGGTCATTCTGCATTTACACTCAGACCACAGCAGGTTTCAGTTTGACTCAGAAACAGAGCTAAAAGCATATAGTGGAAACAAGATGCTTCTTGCATGAGACAAGCTTTTTTGTGTGTGTTTGTTTACTGTCTTTTATGTCACATTAAAGTGGTTTTAAGGGGATGTCAACCATGTTAGCAGGAAAAGAAACATTTTTTTCCACACTAAATCCACAAGCTCAGACATTGAGACATTTCTTTTTTCTTTTTTTTGTGGTTTGGTCTTTTTTCGGTTTTTCATTTTGCTTCTCACTTTTTTACTTAGAAATCCAGTCATCATGATAAATCATTAAGATAAAAGTACTCACTGAATGATATCTGTTTTCTGATCTAATTGCAATGTCTGCAGACCGTCATGGTTCTTGTGGTATTTTCAGCATCTTCTGTTCATTGTCATTACAGGCCCAAGGGAACAACATTAGCAGTATTAACAAAATCTCTCCTTAATTTCCAAACCTCACGAAAGAAGCTGAATGGAGAACACTTGAAGAACTGACTTGACTTGTTTATAAAATTTACAAAATTGTCTGATATATTGAAGAACTGCAGAGATTTCAGCAAACATGTGCGCTTTACACCATAAACATGAGGTAGTGTTGGGTCTGCTTGTATAGCTTCACAGTGTCGCAAGTGTGTCTCTTTAGTGCGAAAAATAACATTCGACTCATCTTCACAGAACACAGTTTGATAATCTTCCCTTTCAGTAAGGCAAAACCTACAGCTATGCCGAGCTCGAAAAGATTCAACAAATCCAAAAAGGCAGTGCAAACCAAGATTATTTTCTGTTATTTGGACAATACTGCCACGCACAAAACTAGAGGGTCCTTCTATTCCTGTGGACTACAGAACTTTTATGTCATTGACAATAGGTTCTAAAATTGAATCAAATCCATATGTTTTTATGTCTTGGGAATGAAAAAGTGCACATCAGTGTATGTTGGCTAAAGACGAATTAAATTGTGGTGGGAAATTTCTTAACGTAAAATATATACCTCCCAATTTGTGGATGCCTTTTTTTGACCCTAATGGATTGGCACATTCAAAATCATCGTAAAACATTTGAATCTGAAGTGCATTTTTTTTCAGTGGAAAACGGGGTGGCTCTTTATGTATAGTCCATCTTCAATATCACAGTAAATACCATCTTTATTAGGTACACCTGACTTAAAGTGCCCCTATTATGCCATTTTAAAGGTTGCTAATATTGTTTTAATAGACTCCCAAAACAGGTTTACATGTATGCAAGGTCAAAAAACATTTTAGTTTTCTCCAAAAATAGATTTAATTTTACCCCATTTCTAAATGATTCATAAACGACTCGTGCGAAGCAGTTCGAAGAATCAGTCTCTCTAAACCCCTCCTTTCCGTGAGCCCTCACTGCTGTGATTGGTCAGATGGCACAGTCCTTTATGATTAGTCTATCGCGTACAGCGTGTCGGAGAACGAAACGCCCATTGCCATAACTGACTGACAGCCCTGGATACTTGTCAATACATAGAAAAGATGGCATCGATTTTACCATAACAATTCCAGCCAGAGTCTGACGATGAAACGGCTGAAGTAGCTGATCGACAAGTTAGCACGGGCTACCATGGAAAGTGCTCGCAATTTGCTTTTATAACTGAACCGGGCACACCTCTATGTTGTAAACTTCAACATTGTATAATGCATTAAACGTCTTTTACACCGAGCGCGGAAAGCGTTGCGCTGGCCGCTGGGTTCAGTGCAGCCCTTCAGAGCGCAGCGACAAAAGTTAATTTGAACAACTCATTTGAACTTTGTCCGCGGTGTGCGCGCTCCGCTGCGCGTCCGCTTTGGTCGAGACTGAAACAAGCCGTCCTCGCAGGGCGGAAGTCATTAAAACGAATGGGTTTCATAGCACAGCGCTTTCCGCATTCGGTGTGAAAGCCTCTTCGTGCGCCATTCTTTATCATTACTCCAACTAATGAGACAGACAAACAGTCAAGCTGCATCAATCACAAATTGTCAGACTACAGTGGGTCCACAGCTGAACAACAGAACTACACAAGCGTGATTTAGCCGGTTAGCATGACATGTGCAGGGTTGTTACACAACATAACATACACAACTACGTATTTTGAATGATCGTTAGAAAATACAATCTTTGTAGATTCATCATCTTTTGGAAGTGAATATAAAACAGTTTTACTCACAGTGTAGGATACAGCGTCTTCCGTATAATGTA
This sequence comes from Labeo rohita, assembly GCF_022985175.1. Classification (NCBI taxonomy): domain Eukaryota; kingdom Metazoa; phylum Chordata; class Actinopteri; order Cypriniformes; family Cyprinidae; genus Labeo; species Labeo rohita. Next base: position 47,121 of record NW_026129475.1, on the reverse strand, counting down.
CATGTAAATTTCCATGTGAGGTAAACCAATTAAGTGAGGTAATTTATGGGTGGGCAAGTTGTTCGCGATGTAGAACCTGGGTGGACATTATGCAAATCTGTTACTTCGTGACGTGTGGCCGTAACAGACAAAGATTTGAATTCCTGACGACTCGTTTAAGCAAATGTGAGTCGACTCTTTTTTTTGATAGACAATAACTTTATGTATCGTGCACTGTCGGCTTCACAACTTTGCAGATAGTTTATGTTCACATACAGCTACATGACACACTGCATGAAAGATCATATTTGAAAACGCATAATAAGGGCACTTTAAACCTGAATGAGGTCTTTGGGTGCATTAAAATGCTCTGTAAAGTTTGAAGAATTGGGACATAGGCAAATTTGTCAGTCACTGGAACTTGCTCATATAATCCAGTAGACTTGTTTTTTCTATTGTCAAATCTGACACCAAGTACTTTCTGAACAGGCTGGACAATTCCCCATTTCCTTGAAAAATATGAGTTTCGTTTAGACATGGAATTAAGTGAGGTAAAAGGGTTCTCAACTGTCTCAAATGACTGTTCAACTTCACTTTTAATGTCTGTGTTCTGTGAGGATAAGCAACGAAGAGCTGTCTCTTTTACTTGGTCCTGGATGTCCTGAACTACTTCTTCCATAGACGTAACAAATGTATTAATAGTAGTCTGACTTACACCTGCAGCTTGCAGTTGTGCTATTGCTGATGCACACATATCCGTGGTGTTTTTACTGGATATTGGCAGGGAACTGACATTTGAAGATTTAGCCACATCAATACTACTAGATTGCCCAACAACTGCTTCATGAACAGCACTATCTTGAACATGTAATGGAACTTCATTACTTGCTTCATGAACTCTATTTAAATGTTTGCGGAACCCAGAATATGTTCCAAATTCTAAACAGCATCCTGCCTGTCCACATTTTAGAGCTGATGGTGGAATTAGGTGAAGTAAAAGAAGAATCGAAGCAAGACTGCTACCCCATCCTAAGAGACATGGTTATTTTAGGGGGAAAAAAACAATCAGTAAGGTACATAATTATGTTATTAACTTGTTAAAAACCAGCTTACCGTCTTCATTTGATTCAGTGTCCACAGCTGATTCTGCACAGTGAATCAGGTCCTGAAGTTCTTGGGAGGAGTTAAGCCCCTTGCTCTGCTGTATGACTTTCTGCATAAATGTAGTTGGCCACCTCTCTAAAAACTTAGCTGCTGTCTTTTCACCAAAAAGACAAGCAAAATCCAGCTCAATCTGTAAAACCCACCAAAGCAGAAAAAAAAGCAACTAAGTGCAAATTTATTATCTTTACAATGAATAATAAATATAACAATATATCCTCTATTGTCCTTATTTCACAGAAAAATAATCTAAATCACATTAAAAACTCAAATGTTCTTACCAGGCCTTTGATATCCAAATAACGTGGAAATTCAGTTAGCACATCAGTGCATCTGCTTGGGTCATGAATCATCTTGCGACGATACTGAAATGTCTCCCTCATCTTGACCTTTACTGTCACCTCCTCTGAAGTATGCTTCATAAGAAAAACAGCTTCCCTATACTGTTCTTTGGTCAGGATAACTTCTGTGCTGGATGAAGCTTCTCTCTGCGCAGATGGGCCACCACTGAAAGACTGGGGGACACATCTACGGGTCTCTGATGGTGCGCTGTTCCTCTGAATGTTCTTAATTTTCCATGACAAGTACCCTTGTTCACTTTGAGGGTCATAATAATGTTCCTTGAAAAAAAATGTTTAAAGTAAAACAAGACATCCATCTACCACATAATTATTTAACTAATTTAATTAATTTACTTACATATCCAAGCTTTGCATATGGATCCCTAAGATATAGAAACAGGGCAATGATTCCTTGAGCATACAATTCTCTTACTTGTTTGGGTGGAGATGAGCTGTAATATTATAGAGAAGCAATCAAATATGAATTGAAATTTAAATAATTAAATATTATTAACTTTTAAAATTCACTTTTCCCAACAGTTAACACATTACAGTTTATAAAATTGCATTAACAAGATGAGAATTTGAGTGTCACAGGCGTTTGCTACAGAAGAACAAATGTCACATTAAATTTTGTCCTGACGCCTTTGTAAAAGTGCTCATTCACCAAAAAATCAGTTTTGTATTTTTCCACACCTGGAAGATCTTTATAAATTTTTGATTGCATCCAAGAGCTTTCTAAACCCCTATAAACAGAAACGCGACTACAACTTTAAAGACCCGTGTCTTGCATGACCCATGTAATGTAGTATAACCATTGTGATAATATTCCATGTGGCTATAGTGGTTCAACCTAAACTTCATGAAACTTTAAATCCTTAGTGTGTGTAAAAACAGACTATTAATATTGTTATTTTTTGCACACAAACTACTTTTCTTGCTCTATAAGAACCACTACAGTCACAAGGACTATTTCAAAGACGTTTTACCAACATTCTTGGCCTTGAAGTGGCAGCTGTTTTTCTGTCTATGAGGGGGACTTTATCACAGATATGTTCATTTGTTTTCTGAACATGAGAAAGATCTTACTCTGTGGAATGACACAGGGTTAAGTAATTAATGAAAGAATTATCATTTTCACTGAATTAACCTTTTAATGACCTTAATGATCTTTTAAAAATCATGTCCTTTAACTAATTTTGCTTTGGGCTAGGAAATCATGACCACTGGAATAAAGAATACTTAAAATACAAATTACCTGTGCTTTTCAGTCATATCTGCAGCAAGAATATTGACCATCTTTCTCCTGTTGCTGTCAGATAAGCATTTGGTTTTGTTGTACTCTCTGATGATTCCATCCCCACCAGGTTTAGTCTGCAGAATGTTTTTGACCATCTGCAAAGTTACAAAGCACAATAAACAGCACAATAAACAACCCATGTCAGAAAACATTCTGTGAACATGATTGTGTAGTCACATTGTGATTCTGCACCTGGATCAAATCTCCAACACATGAATTTGGTAAACTCGACTTAACTTTTGCACTTTAGTTTCATGCATTAACACAAAAGACACAGTGTGATATTTTCAGAAAACAAGGCACTTTCTTCAAAATGTTAATTTCATCAAAACATAATAAAAAAAAAAAAATAAATAAGTGACTAAATTCTAAATTCTTACTGAATAACATCCAAGGCACAGACACACACTCACAATTCCTGCTTCACCTTCAGCTCTCCTCTTTCTTGTAGGGCTGTCATCACTTAGAAGAACGGTGTCATCAGATTCATTGCTTGAAATCTTAATAGAGCTTTCTTCACTTGGCACTGGAAGAACATGGGTCAATTCTGTTGACAAAGAATTAACAAAACCTAAAATTAGTCTTAGTCTTGTTAATTTGAGCTAAGTTTCCCGAAGTTTAGTTGTTCCCTACAATTTAATTTTGAAAAAGTTCTGGAGCATGATTGAGCTGTCTTGGCTGAAAATAAATCTTAAAATATATCAGTGTCATTATTTTACATTTACATTCAGTCATTTAGCAACTGTCAAATGAGAACAACAGAAGCAATAACATCAACAGAAGTGCTTTAGTGGTTTAAGTCCAACAAACTTGTCTCGCCTGTCCCAGCGCAAGTACATGAAGCTAAGTGTTTTTTTTTTTTTTTCGGAAAATGTACATGCCTTATGTTTTTAAGGCATGTTTGTAAAAATATTTCAATGTCTTATTCAACTATGACCTTTGCAGGTAAAATAAACAAATTAATAAACAATGAATGACAAACTGTCAAACCCTGGTACCGCTAACAAACTTTTCATTTTTTAAATTTACAAAATTAAATACCTGTTTGTGATCGCAATGTTATCTGAATTGTGTTTCCTAAAAAACATGTTTACACGTGGCTGTGAATGTGTGCGTGGGTGTGATCTTAGACCCGGACGCGGTGGTGAAAAGTTGTATATTAAGTCACACTTAACAAGTGGATTGCATGCGCCTGTCAACAATGATCGACAAGATATGAGGCTGGTTGAAAAAAACGGCCCTTTACGATTTCTGGCCTGTCATTCGGTGCATCTCGAGCTATTTAATTCCCTGTCAAGTCATGCCATTAGCATTAGCCCTTGTGCTAATCCCATCAAGTGGCTTTGGTCCAGCGCTCAAGCAAAAGACACTAGACGCGCGTGCTTAATAAACAAATAATGGAAAAGCAGTGCAGCTCAACCTTTATACAAATTAATTTACAAAATAAACTTAAAATTTTACTTCCCAATCACAGTCAACATGCAAATACATTTTAATTAAGTTTAATTAAGCCTTAACGCGTGATGTTTTGATGCTCCCCGGACGTTTGCAAAGCACAAACAACGCGACATGTCACTTGCCTATGCTCAGCTACGTACATTTTGACGATATACATTACCATTTGAAGAATCTGGCAATAGTATCTGGAAAACACCCAAATTCGGTTGCTTCAGAACGTCCTCAAAGACATCCTCGTCTATTTCAGTGCCAGACTCATCGTAAAGCCTGGCCTCGGGCCTTCTAGAGACACTGATGCCGAACTTCACAAAGACTGTAAACGAACCGAAATAAGATTTAATGTAGTGGCAAATGCCACCGACGTTGTCAGCTTAATACATATTTATTATATAATTACAAATGCAATTACCTTCATCCAGATAATCGGAAAGTTTCAAATCGCTGTGAGAAACTTTCACATACTTCTGTTCATTTCTGAACTTAACTTTGACAAGCATCTTCACTCCTAACAAAGTATTTAGTGAGTACTTAAAAATATATGTTTTTAATTTAAGTATAGAAAGAGAAAGACCTCACCTTGCAGCTGGCATGTGGATAAAATGGCGTTTTCGTCTTCACGATGGGTAAGAGGGGAGGGGCAAAGATAATTTGATAATTACCCCCTGGGGTCCTGAACTCTGAATGTCTGATTCATCAGTGATTCACTGACATTGACATCAACACCCAGGCCCACCAGAGCAGTGAGAACCAGTTAGCATGCTGATTTTGGGAGTCTGGGTTGTAAAAAGATCAATAATTCTGTGAATTGCAGGGGAATTTATGGAACTTTTATAGCCTACTTTATTAATTGTTTTTAATCATTCTCTCAAAGAAAAATAATGAATTTGCATGTGAACATCAATCAACCAGATACACACTCTAATTAACACATTGTTAGCAACAAAAAACCTTTGTCCACTCAAGAGAAACCACATTCATTTGGGTCAGTGTGCTACTAAACTGACCTGAATTCAACTTTGACAAAGATAATGAGCAACTTAAGACTCAAGACTCCCACTGTGAATGGATTAGAAAGCCTTCAATTTTCTGACAAATGGAAAAAGGATTGCTGAGGATACATGGCGATGAGGTGTTAAAATGTATGGAAAGAGTCTTAAAAAAGGTCTTATTAAATTTATCTCCATTCTTTATATACCCTGGAGTAACAGCTCACTACCAGTTACAAAAGACACTGTAACAGTCAGTTACAGGCAATTTTAGTCACATTTTTCATCAATTAATTTCTTAAATTATCCTTTGATATTTTAATTTAACGTGTGATTCCCGTTTATATCATTGTAACCACTGGCCATGAGCTTTGGGGCTCTCACTGAGCATATTTATTTATATAGCATAGTTTATTTTATTTGAGAACAACTACAAACTGTTTATTTTATAAAGTTTAGTTTTTGAAATGTAAGTCAATAACAATATGCTGAAGCCAGAGCCAATGGGGAAAGTCTTTGCGTGATGAGACCCCGCCCCATTTTGGAGGTTCTGCCCACTTTTGGAGTCCCCGCCCCATTTTGGAGATCTCCAGTCTGCAGTTTTATATACTTGGATCTATGGGATGATGCTGGACCAAGAAGTCCTGTTCATGGCCCCAGGACTTAAAGGATCTGCTGCTAATGTCTTGTGGCCAGATACCACAGGACATGTTCAGAGGTTTTTTGCAGTATATGCCTAGACACACCAGACCTGTTCTGGCTGTTCGAGGAAAACCTAACCAAAATTAGGCAGGTGGATTTAATATTGTGGCTGATCAGTGTAAATACAGGTCTATCTTTATAACCTTGTAGCTCTGTCCTATAGCTAACAAAAGACGCTAAAGCATACATTACAGAGAGTGGATTTCAATGTTTTATTTTGTGCATTTGTATTATATAGCATTTATTTATCATATTCTTAGCCTTATGGGTGTCATATTTGCATTAAAATACTTAATCCACCATTACCATATGATAAGGATGATTATTTCTGTCTCAAACAATAGTTTCTTTACTTAGAAAACAAACAAACAAACAAAAAACATTAACATTCTTGTTTACAATATTCTTCGGCATCTTAAGATGATGTTTGTTTTCTTCTCTCCTGTTCTGGATTTAATGTCATAAACCAGAACAACAATGGCAGCCACAGCAGCCACGCCCATCAGAGCAGTGACGACTAATCGGATCACAACTTCAACAGTATGGCAACCATTGACAGTATCTGAGGAAAGAAATAAATTCTCAGTAACTATCACTAAAAAAATTAATAAATACATAAATAACATAACATATAACATAACTCCAGGCCTACCTGAACTCAGCCAGTTGAGATCATTAATGTCCAGGTGTTGAGTTTGGTTGCTGATGGGATTCTTCAGCACACAACTATAGTTATTTTTATCCTGATATTTCACCTCCAGAGGTAAAAAGAGACTACTGCTAAGATTGGATGCACTGATGCTGGACAATAAACTGTTTCCTTTGTACCAGGAGAGAGTCACATGACTCACATTTACCACTGAACATAGCAATGAACATTTTGATAAAGGATTTTGTATACAGTAACTAGAGATGACAGGAATGGGCAGCAGAGCTGGAAAACCCAAAACAAAGAATGACAGTAAGTAAAAGTGAAGCTTTTTTGGGGGATTTAACATGCTGAATCAGAGTGCAGAATTTTGTCAGTCAGTAAGTGTGTGTACTATCATTCACAAAGAGCAGTGCTGATACAGTCTTTATGTTTACTTGTATCCTAACATTTTTTAACATATGAATTACAGTAAGAGACCATAAAAAAACATTTGTTTTCAGAGACTAATATAAAGTTTATTATTATTATTATTTTATGGATAAATGAGTACTAGGAATTAACATGAGTATAAAAAGAAATGACTCTATAAAATAGGTTAAACAACAACAACAACAACAACAACAATAACAAAAAAAAAAAAAAAAAAAAATCTACTCACCATAAACAGTAATACTGTAAATCTCGGTTGGCACCTTATTTCCGACCTTGATACTTAGTTCATATACTCCACTGTGTTCATGCATGATGTTTGTGATGGTAAGAGATCCAGTGTGATTATCTAGGTGGAGTCTATCTATGAATTTCCAGTCATCACTATAATATGTAGAGAATATACCGTTCACTCCCTTGATTCTAGCGATGCGAATATTTCCAGACCTCCACTCTATGCTGTCATATCCCTCTATGTCAGTATTAGATTCAAGAGTGACAGAATCTCCAACCATTACTGATACTGTTTTCACTTCATTTGTCTCAGCAACAAATACACCTGAAGAACAATATGAAATAATAATAATAATAATAATAATAAAAAACAACAACAAAAATTGCATCAATACAATAACGTTCAATAACGTTGTTAACATTACATTACAATTAGGTGTCATGAATTAACAAATCTGACTAAAACATCATACGTGTGATTGTGGTGACGTCATAAAACGTAGCCTACTTACCAGCTAGATGAAAAAAACACAAACAGAACAAAACAAACGCTTGGATCATTTTCTTCAAACGTTATTTGAGATAAATCGCATAGTCTGCAGACGATTTCGACAGAACGTGTCTTTAATTCTGCTTAACAATCAAAATAGTATCTGTGGATAATTTGAGGTTTAAAGTCAAACAGAGAAACCCTTCCTGTCGACGCCCCTCCGTAAATGTGTTCGAGAACGCGCTCAGTTTACGCGTTCAGTTTTGCGTACGAGAACGCGCTCGGTTTAACAGCTTAGCTGGTGTGATAAATAACGTTGTCTGCAATCAATCTGTGGTTTTCAAGATATTCAACAGAATGACGCTCTTGACCGAGCTTTACGGCAGCCTTTACTTTATTAGATGCACTTTTTGTTCTATTCTCTTTGTGTTTGCATTAGATTCCTTTAACTCCTGACACACCGCTCTCTTACTTGTAGTGGTGCTGTGTTATTTCTCTGTGGGAACATTTGTTTGGTTCATTCTATTGTCAATAGTCTTAACGTAATCTGTCTTAAAGGAAAATAATGTCTGCTCATTTACCCGTCAGTCAACCGCACATGCAATGGTAAACTGGAGCAAGACGTTTGTCCACCCAACAGAAACCACATTCATTTGAGTCATTCTGCCACTAAACTGACCTGCATTAAACTCAGACCTCGGAAGGTTTCCTGATTTAGAAACTGAGCTGCTATAATGCATTCAGTGAAGTAAAAACAGCATTAAGTTTAGTAGACAGTATTAACGGCTTATTATTATTATTTTTTTAAATTAAATTAAGTCATAATTTCTAATTATGTGACACTACATTTAGTATTTATAACTAGGGGACACTGCAAATCATCGCCTCCTAGTGTTCTGAAATAAGAATGTCTGTATAATCGGTGACGGACCCCACAATTTTAAGACCAGTGCTTTAAGTGGAAAAAAAGAAGGGCCGGTGGTACTCCACCACCCCCTAAAAACGATAGATAAACAAATAAATAAATACTTTATAATTTTCATAATTCAAATTGTATGATCGTGCAACAATCAAGAAATCAGTCAATAACTAAATAAACGTCTTAAATACAAATATTGGGGAATAAGTACGTCTTGACTGTACCTGACTGTTACTACTATATGGATTCATTCAGAATCTTTTAAAGCCAAATACATGCTGAAAAAAACAATTTACTGGCATCTGGACTTAAGTCACCTCTTTGCATTAGCGTTGTTTTGAAACCACTGTTTGAATGCTTTCGCTTACTGGATCCTTGGACTTTACAGGAGTTTACTGGTTTTAAAAACTCTGATTGCAAAAACCTGCTTCTTTTCCTTTTTAAAGGATTGTTTTAGTTTTAATGTACTGATGCGTGAGCTTGGTCTCATTAAAATGCATATCAATAGCACAAATTTCTGTTTCTATTTAGCATGCTAATCATACACTGAAATTGACTTTGGCGTGCATTTGATACACGTGCAGGGTAGAGTGGGGGAAAATACCCCCTACTGTCCCCCCCACCCCCACATAACCACAAGATAAAATCAAGATACATTTTAATTGTAACTATGGACTACGTTGACAAGAATGATGTAGAATTTTCACCATGAAGCCTACACTGGTGATGTACCTGAGAGAAAATGGATTTCACTGTAAATTATCTTATTTTCATTCCCTTTACAAACAAACGTAATCCACTGCATCTTCAGCGGCTCAGATGTTGGGAGTAAATGACGACCACTATGTTCATTATTGCATCCAGCAGCACAACACCTCAGTCGCTCAATCAGAGATATTCTTGTCTAACTTACATCCCTGCTCCGCATGGAGACAATGGAGGTTGGACTATTACAGCTGATCTGAGGTAAGACACTTACGTCAATCAACTATCGAATCAACGTCAATCCACTGCATGGATTTTTATAGGGTAGATTTGTACATATACTGCCAACACACATTAATGTTCAAACAACATGAAAAAGTAAACTTAGCATCCAATGACCCATTTAAAGCTTGTTGTTTTGTAGAATATTACCCTGAAAGCACACATACATCATGGAGACGTGTATTTGACCTCTACATTTACATCTGAAAGACATATTTTTGTATAATACATATTTTGAGTGTTTGCTCATCTGCAATATGTCAGAGTGTTTCCTATTAGATGTCAAATAGATGTCTATTAGATGCCTTTAAGATGTTTATGATTTAGAATGTATGCAAAACTGACATCTTACAGATGTCTGTCAGATGTTTGTACAAAGCAGATGCTTTCCAGATCAAATGATCTTTAACAGACATCTTGCAGACGTATATGTGCTATCTGGGTACATAGGGCCTGTAGTAGGGCCTGTAGATAGGAAGTATGTTTTATTTAATAAATAAATACATATATATATAATTTTAAGCTAAAATTGCTTGTATCAGTGTTGTCAGAATTTGGTACTGCGTAACCTATTGGTGCGTAAGACTGGCAAATAGTTGGATTATTATATTATTATAATTAAAGTTGTATTAAACAAAAACAAAACAAACAAACAAAAAAAGGATCAGGCTGTGATTTTGTTAATTAATATGGCAATAAGATGCTCCTGGGTAATGTGTGCTAATAATATGCTATCACTATATGGATAAAAATAAATATAAAATAAAACCAGCATTGAGTTGTTTGTGTGATTTTGTTTTGATTCTGTTAACAGGTCACAATTAGAAGATTAATTATAAAATCATAATTTACAGCAATAACAGCTGACAATGATGACATATGGCAAATAAATCTCACTGTGTGAAAACATTATAACCCTGTCTAGGTTCATTTTGGGAAACTTTGAAATAGTATGACGTAACACATCCTCCCTCCACCTTCGCAGAATTCACGTGACTTGGTCTGGTTACGATCCCATCATTAGTAGCCTGTACTGCTGTCAATCGGTTTGGATGTGGTCAGAAGTGACATAAATATGAGGAACCATTCTCTCCTTTTGTGGGTCTTATTAGTCGTGGACGGTGAGTCACATTCAAATTAATTCGGTACTTTCGGTTTCAGTATATAAACAGGAAAAAGAAAATGCGCATTTGCTGTTAACTTCGGATTTATTTATACATGTAGCCTAATATATTTTATGTAATATTTTAACGATTATTACATGTCTACAAATATACGTAGTGCCAGACTTTGTAAATAAAGACAGATTGCTGCACCGGTTTTATTTTAGGGGTAAGTTGTTTGTGCTTGTGGTATTTTGATAGTGAACACTAGAGGGGGATAAGCAAACAGGACACATTTTACTTCTAAAAGCCAGTAATAGGACAAATAGGACAAAGTGTGTGTAGTCAATAATGTAGCATCTATGGTTTTTTTTTTTTTTTTCTTTTTAATCTTTTTGTTAGTATGTGCAAGTGAAATCTGGTCAGATTTTGGATGGACACTAAATGAAAGTATTGATTAAATTCAAATTCAAATTCAATTCAGTTCAGTTCAAATTTATTTGTATAGCTCTTCTCATTATACATATGGTTGCAAAGCAACTTTACAACAAAAGTTTTTACAATATATTTAGTAGTAGCTTACTAGTGGTGATGTGTCAAGTTGATGTACATATGGCAGAGATGTGTGGTAAAGATCAATTAATGGCGTAAACAAACAGACAAAGAACACTATAAATTAGTAGCAAAATTCAGTAGTGCTGTATGTAGTTTCAGGGTTGGCATCATCTGAAGTCCTCTGAGGGGTTGACATCATCTCTCCTTAAGTGTTCTGGATCCAGACTGGATCTTGTGAATTCCTAGTTACCAAGGGACGTCAATCCCATAGCAGAAACAGAGAACAAATAGGAACATAATTAGCGTAGCTGCTGTTCAAACCAAGCAAAGAAAGATTTGTTCAACCAGAGCTAAAAGATTAATAATGAACATTTGATCAGATATAACTGCAGGAAAAGTTTATGAGATGCATTATTTGAATGCTTGGCTAAAAAGATGTGTCTTTAATCTAGATTTAAACAAAGAGAGTGTGTCTGAACCCCGAACGTTATAAGGAAGGTTATTCTAGAGTTTGGGAGCCAAATGCAAAAAAAGCTCTACCTCCTTTATAGGACTTTGCTATCCTAGGAACTACCAACAGTCCAGAGTTTTGTGACCTTAGGGAGCGAGATGGACAGACGCGCCTTACGGGAGGGGGGAGTAATGTCACACCCCGGTAGACTGTTTTGTTGGTTTTGCCCTCTTGTGTCCTTATTTGGTCTTTCCTGTTCCGTTGCTTGTTATCACGTCATTGGTTAATTGCTCTCACCTGTCCTTGTCTGATCAGCACTCTTATATAAGTTGGTTCAGTTCCTTGTTTTTTGTCCGTTCTCATGTTGTCGCAAATGTTACCAAATGTTAGTTTGCGTCGTGTTGGATTGTGTTTTCCCTGTTGTTCCAGTTTGTTCCTGTTCCCGTTTGGATTATCTTATTAAAGCAAGTTTATAATATATCTCCTCGTCCCTGTGACTCCTTCCCACACACGACGCTTGACACCCGCATAGTTTTGTAGTCGATGTATTAGTATGTCATGATCGTCTAGGTTACGTAGGTAACCCTCGTTCCCTGATGGAGGGAACGGAGACGTTACATATGGGAACTCGCCTGAGAGACCAATCATCTCTGAGCCTTATTCAAAAGACCAATGAACATTGGCGAGTGGTATTTGCATGCCGAGCCACTCCCCCGTACATACGAGTATATAAGATGGCGGCATGCAACCACTCATTCAGGTTTTTGCTGAGGAGCCGAACTGCAGCCCGGCATCAGCGCGATGTAGGGTCGTGGCAGGGGATGTAACGTCTCCGTTCCCTCCTTCAGGGAACGAGGGTTACCTACGTAACCTAGACGTTCCCTTTCAGTCGTTTACTACGACGTTACATATGGGAACAGACCCATGGAACAGGCCACGACCTTGACGCCGCGTTACGCACAGACCCATGTGCTGACAGGCGGACGTGTCAGCAGACGGATATGAACATAACCTTCCCAACGCCCTGAGGGCCGATAGAGGGGCCTCACAGGGATGCCAGTTGTTACTGAAGCAGGAGTTGTGGGGGGGGGAGCACATGAGATCTCTACATGTGGAATGAAAGTAATTCAATATATTCAATATACCCCAAAAAAATCGTCCAGCCTCGAAGGATCAGCCGGAGGTGTTTTGGGCACCTCCAGACCGATCTCCTTGGCGGCTTGGAGGAGCATAGCCGACAGTTCGGCGTCCTCCTCAGACGGGGCGGCGACCGCAGAGGGGGCGCCGACCCGCCGACCCGCCGAGCCGTCCGCTTCACCCTCCGACTCTCCCTCTGATGCTGCAGCAGACATCTCAACCTCCTGTGGAGCGCCAAAGGAGACACTCGGCCCAGCGTGAGGGGAAGCGAACTGCTTTGGCAACTCGACGGGACCACGCGGTGGTGCAGAAGTCCACAGGGCTTTGCTGGCCGGCGGAGCATTCTGCACAGTCACCTGGACGTCCCCCAAGTGCCTCGCCGCGGTAGCCGAAAAACCTTGACGGCTCAACGACTTACCGCGGGAAGTCGACGAGAGGAGCCTACTGGCGAACGAGCGGCGGGACTTTAACGTGGCCGTGGTCATGCGTTCGCAATGGATGCATGAACCATCCGTGAAAGCTGCCTCAGCGTGCTCTCGGCCCAGGCACGTGAGGCAGTGATCATGTCCGTCCAGCGAAGCGAGGAAACTTCCACATGCAAAAGCGCACGGCCGGAAAGACATACCGGGAAAATGTCTTCCACAGCCGTGAGAAATTTACTCTTTTAGAATCCCGGTTTGCCCAGGGAGGAACCGCGGCACAACTGTGCACTCAAATGGGGGCTGCTCGCTGGTATGCAAAGGCTTGTATCTGCCCGCAGGATCTTGCTGGCGGCTGCCAAACGCTCTTTTAGAAACAGCTCTTTTAGTTCTTTTGGCAGCACGCCAGCGGAGAGAGTATAACTCTGTCAGGAACTCTTTTCTTTTTTTTTTTTTTTTTTTTTTTTTTTTTCTTGAAGGGCTCGGACATAGAAGGCTCCGAAGCGAAAATCTGAATGAGTGGTTGCATGCCGCCATCTTATATACCCGTATGTACGGGGGAGTGGCTCGGCATACAAATACCACTCGCCAATGTTCATTGGCCTTTTGAATAAGGCTCAGAGATGATTGGTCTCTCAGGCGAGTTCCCATATGTAATGTCGTAGTAAACGACTGAAGGGGAACTATAGTGTCGAACGCAGCACTAAGATCAAGTAAAACAATGAAATGCAACCTTGGTCTGATGCAACAAGCAAGTCATTAGTTTTATTTTATTCTTTAAGTGTAGTTTCTGTGCTATGATGGGACCTGAAACCTGACCAAAATTCTTCATAGATATCATTTTTTTGCAAGAAGGAGCACAGATAAGCAGATACAACTTTCTCTAAAATTATAGACATAAACGGAATATTAGAAATGGGTCTGTAATTTGGCAGTTTAGTAGCGTCTACTTGTGGTTTCTTAATAAGGGGCTTAATAACCGCCAGCTTGAATGGTTTTGGGACGTGGCCTAAAGATAACGATGAGTGAATAATATTGAGAAGCAGTTCTTCTGCTACAGGTAACAATTCTTTCAGTAATTTAGTGGGTATGGGATCTATTGCAATTACTTTTATTATCTATCTATTCCATTTATTACTTTCTTAAAACAAATCTGTTTATTATTATTATTATTAGTAGTAGTAGTAGTAGTAGTATTTCTTTTTGGAATTCTACTGCCACCTCGACATTTCCCTAGTTAATGTCTTGGTGGTGTTACAATTCATTCTGGTCTGTAAATGAATGTAAAACATTTCACTATTAAAACTGGCACAGTTCAAGGCCAGTTATGGTTTATTAACTGACTTGTACCAGTTATGGTCCATATGTGACCCTTGCCTGTAATGCAGATCTGGACCATCACATGCCTGTCATTCTTTGCTGTATGTGGACCTAAGAAAAAAAAAAAAAGTTTTTGTGGATCATAGCTGGGCAAGGAAAAAAATTACATGGGTTTTCTTACAAAAGTTAATTTTTCAACTCAGTTTTTAGCGTTTTTAGGGAAATTTTTTTACAGATCTGCTATTATTTTAATCTTAAATCTGTAATTTAGCTGTTTGAATAGATTTGGTAATGCTTTGCTAACTAGCAAAGGACACTAGACAGATTTAAATGTCATGTTTAGCACTGCATTGCAATGTGCCCCACTATTAGAATTATTGTTATTCCATTTTATTTTATGTATTCACCTAATTAACTTTTTTTTAATTCTATTTGGAGGAAGGTGAAGAAAGACAGAGAGGAAAAACTTTAATGTTCAGAAATTATTGTCAACAACAAAAATGAGAGCCAAAAAGTGTTAGGCTATGCTCCAGTAGTACTCTGTACTATTCATATGAAATACTTTTAATTTAATTTAAACTCAGATTTGTGTATTTGTAAATGTTATTGTGTGCATGTGATCTTCGTGACGCATACACATACTTTTTCACTGTTTTTTCTGTTCTATTCTGCACTGAATTGTGGGATCCTGAATAACTGCAATTCTTTCTTTGCAAAACTGTTTATTTCGTGTAAATTGTTTAGTAAATGGAATGAACATCTGTTACAGTGTTACAGTTAAATACATATATGTAGGCCTTTAATATGGGTTTAGGAGCATATGTATATGGAAATCCTTGCAGCATTACAAGTATAATGTCTGTTTAAAAATGTTTTTCTTCTCCAGGTGTGTTTGGTGCTGCTAAAGTGAAGTCAGTATTAGTGATGGTAAGTGATTCTCTCACTCTAAACACCAATGATACTGAAACACAGGGAGCGGATGAGCTGGAGTGGAGGATTCAAGGTGATAAGACTTTCATAGCACAGATTGATAAGGAACACACTACTATCTCAGTACCTGGGAATGAGGAAGCACCATTTAGAGGCAGATTGAAGCTGGATGAGAAGACTGGATCTCTAACCATAACAAACATCAAATCCACAGACTCTAGAGTTTATGAACTAAAGATTAAGAGCCGCGCTGACATCATATACAACACATTCAGTGTTACTGTTCACGGTAAGTAACTCAGTGTGATCATTTTGTTGATTAACTGTCTGTGAAGATGTATTGGAATAATCACAACAATACACAAAAAAAATCCTGTTTGAACTAATTTAAGTTCCTCAGATGTTTAGAGCAAGATGTTATCATATCTGCGATTGTACAGGGACACTTACTTAATAAATAACATTGCAGATTTTGTGATTTCCTGATAACTTTGCTAAAAAAAAAAAAAAAAAAGCGTAAATAAGTTATCCAACATGTATCACCCATGTGAAAAACTAATTGCCCACCTTAAACTTAAAATGTTAATAGCAATATAGGCTATAGAGTTAAATTTGACAAAAATTCACATAATCACAAAACCACTTTTATTTTCAGGTTTAAATTCAAATTTTGGGTCACAGCTGTTCATACAACTGACCACATTAAAATCCTGTTTGTTCTCCTTGTGTGTTCAGATAACCTGATTTGATTATTATTATTATTATTATTATTATTATTAATCAAGAAAGTAGTTGTGGAAACAGGTCTTCAAATAAAGATTCAGTGTTAGTCTTCAAAAGTGACACAGACTCAGAATTTGATCTTGTTCTTCAACATGATTTGACATGTTCCAGTGAGCCTCAGTGGAAGCAATCAGTGGAACATCTGACCGTCTGTACCAGGGTTTACAAAAGTGGTGGTCATAAGCATTTATGGGTCTGTAATGGAACGACAAGTGGTTTGTTAGTCAAAGAAACCTATCAAAAATCATGTTAAATTAAAAAATAAAACACTTAAAATAACTTAAAACACTTACTAAACAAAATATTTTTTGGTTAACTGCAAGCAAGTAAATAGATCATTAACAGACAACAAAAAATAAAAATAAAAAACATGCAACTGTTTTGTTACATTTTTAAAATGTTAACTTAAAATTGCAGGGTACTTCAAGAAAGTATTCAATATTTTGGCTGCCAGAAAAGATTGAGAGTCTAAATTTTAAGTCACAAATTTTCATGGTCCCAGGCATTTCTGCCCCATAGTACATGCACATTTAAAAGTGTATATACTATAATGACTTGCAGCCTAAGAGTAATCTGTTTTAAACCATTCCTATTTGTTCACCAGGTGTGTTTATTGTAGTCAGTGGCAGTGATGGAGGGAGATTCTGTCACTTTATGTACTGATGTTACTAAAGTATTGAGATATGATCTGATAGTGGAAGTAACCTGTTAACTAGCTCAAACCCGAACTTGACAAACTAAAACAGTCACAGAAAACATGTGGACTACATAATAGATCACATTATAATAGTGTCAGTTTGATGTTCCAGTATACAATACTTTTCAAAAAACTGATGTGCATTTGTAGCAACTCACATTCAAATCTGGCTCTATTTTAGTATGGAATGCCCACTTATAAATAGCCAGTCAATTCTAATGTATAAAACCGAAACCATGACATGATGATTTCAGCAGTTTAAGGGATGTTAAGGTGTTAGATTCTGAGTCACTCTGTCAGTCTCTTAAAACTTTTCCTGTTTGTTCTCATCATCTGCTTGTTGTCAGAAAAAGTGAAGTCAATATCAGTGATGGAGGGAGATTCTGTCACTCTACACACTGGTGTTACTGAAATACAAAGAAATGATCGAATAAAGTGGATGTTTGGAGATAAAGACACCCCCGTTGCTGACTTCAATGGTCCTGTTGACGGGAGAAACATTCATTTGAACAGTCAGACTGGAGATCTCACTATCACAAACATCCAAACTCATCAGTCTGGAGTGTATAAAGTGGAGCTCAGCACCAGCATTATGAACTTACACAGGGAATTACATATTGCAGTTGGTAAGTATCTCAAACTTTTTATAAGGTTGTAAGATTCTACTAGATTCTACAATTATGTATATAATTACCATATTTTGACACTGTGATGCCAATCAACAGTTAAGATGATCAAATGAACAGGCATTTAATGCACAATAATAACGAGACACATTTGTACCTGTGACGCGGTCAATGACGAATCTTGAGTCGTAGGATCCATATGCAACGATTTATTGAAATCGGACAAATCAAACAGGCAAGGGTCAACAACAACGGACTGGGGCAACGAAGGTAAATACAAAGGGGTAGTCAGAGTCCATGCAAAGGGTCGGGGCCGGCAGCGATCAAGAGCAATAGTCCGTGGGGATAGCAAGGGTCGACAAAAGGCAGGCAGCAAAGGTTCACTAAGAGGGGTAACAGTCCGGTTGACAACAGTAAAGGCAGTCCGATAAATAACGCTCAGGATTGAGGGCATGACCAACAAAACTTCGCAATGAGCGCGCCGGCGAGGCACGCTGAAATGGCCGCCAGAGCGGATGTGAACCGCGAGACCCGGAACCGGAAGAGAGTGGCCCCAGGCACGGGATTGTGGGAAATGTAGTCAGTATTCAGGAGAGGGTTCCCGCTGGCGCGGGACGGGAGGAGCCACAGAGACCGCGCTTGTGACAGAGCCCCCCCCCTGCGAGTGCCTCCTGGCACGAGGAGGCAACCGACGCCGGGGTCTACCCCTGGGTCGGGGCCCTGGCCGATCCGGGTGAGCAGTGTGGAAGTCCACGGTGAGGGAGGGATCCAGGATGTCTTCGGCGGGCACCCAGGACCGCTCCTCGGGGCCGTAGCCCTCCCAGTCGACCAGGTACTGTAGGCGACCGCTCCGGCGTCGGGAGTCCAGTAGAGTGTTGACTCGGTAGGCCTCCTCGCCATCGATGAGCAGGGGGGCTGGTCTCTGCGAAGCGGTCTCGTCTAGGATCCCCCCCCCATCCGGGGGGCCAGCGGGCTTTAACAGGGAAACATGAAAGGTTGGTGAGATGCGGTACTCGGGTGGTAAAGCAAGTCTAAATGATACAGGAGTGATTTGACGTACAATCTTAAATGGACCCACGTACCTGGGGCTTAGTTTCCTGCAAGGTAGACGGAGGCGCAGGTCCCGGGTCGAGAGCCAGACCCATTGGCCGGGTTCGTAGGTCGGGTTGGGTCGACGTCGACGATTCGCCTGGGCCTGGGTTCTGCGGACTGCTCTTTGCAAGTGCACGTGGGCTCGGTTCCAGGTCTGTTCGCTCCGTCGGAACCAGGAGTTGACCGCGGGCAAGTCAGATGGCTCTCCTGACCAGGGAAATAAAGGAGGTTGGAACCCTAGGACACACTGAAAAGGTGTTAAGTTAGTGGATGCTTTACGGATAGAGTTCTGGGCGTATTCGGCCCAGAGGAGGTAACGGCTCCAGTCCTCCTGGTGGTCGTGGCAGTACGAGCGTAGAAACCGGGTCAACTCCTGGTTCAGCCTCTCAACCTGGCCGTTGGCCTCCGGATGATATCCTGACGTCAGACTTACGTTTACTCCCAGAAGACGGAGAAAGTTTGACCAGAGGCGGGAGGTGAACTGAGGGCCGCGATCAGACACGATATCTTCTGGGAGGCCGTAATAGCGGAATACAGCATTGCAGAGGGCCTCAGCAGTTTCCATGGCAGTGGGTAACTTCGGGAGAGGGATGAAGCGGCAGCCCTTAGAGAATCTATCGACCACAGACAGAACAGTGGTGTGACCCTGAGAAGGAGGGAGGTCTGTGACGAAGTCCACGGCTATGTGGGACCAGGGGCGCTTGGGGACAGGTAAGGGTTGCAACAGGCCTGCGGGTAACTGACGTGGGGTCTTGGTGGTACAGCAGGTGACACAGTTCTTGACAAAGCTTGCGGTGTCATGGCGCATTGTGGGCCACCAGAAACGATTGTGTAGGAGATCGAGTGTGGCCTCAATACCTGGATGCCCCGAGCTGGGAGCGGTGTGAACCTCGGAGAGGATGCGTGAGCGAAGCTCTGCGGGTACGTAAGTGAGGTTGTCAGGACATTCTGCTGGAGGCGGGTCTTGGGCCTGGGCCTCGGTGATTTCTGTCATGACGTCCCAGGTGACTGGTGCGACAATTATGGACGCTGGAAGGATGGACTCTGGTGGATGGATGGCATGGTTAGGTTCGTGTATACGAGATAGAGCGTCAGCTTTGAGATTTTGGGACCCAGGACGGTAGTTTATGGTGAAATCAAAGCGGGTAAAGAAGAGTGCCCACCTAGCTTGTCGATGGTTAAGGACCTTGGCCGATCGGAGGTACTCCAGGTTCTTATGATCAGTCAAGATGACAAAAGGATTACAGGCCCCCTCCAACCAGTGCCTCCACTCTTCTAGTGCGAGCTTAATAGCGAGGAGCTCACGGTTACCCACATCGTAGTTCTTTTCGGCTGGGCTGAGCTTGTGGGAGAAAAAGGCGCAGGGGAAGGTCTTTGGAGGTACTCCCTGTTTCTGAGAAAGCACAGCCCCCACCCCTGTGCTTGAGGCATCGACTTCTACGAGGAAGGGTAGCTGAGGATCTGGGTGACGGAGGACGGGAGCTGTGGTGAACCTCCGCCGAAGTTCATGGAAGGCACTCAGGGCGTCAGGTGACCAGGTGAGACGGGTTTGGCCCTTCTTGACCATGGCTGTGAGTGGGGCGGCAACCGAGCTGAAATTGCGTATGAATCTTCGGTAGAAGTTGGAGAACCCTAGGAATCGTTGCAGCTCTTTGAGGGTCCTGGGCTGGGGCCAGGTCTGTACGGCCCTGACCTTAGCTTCATCCATAGCCACACCTTCCGGGCTGATGATGTACCCCAAAAAGGCAATACTCTGCTGATGAAACTGGCATTTCTCCTCCTTGGCATACAATTTATGTTGGACAAGGCATTGGAGGACTGACCTGACGTGCTGGACGTGTTCGGTATAGGAGTTGGAGTAGACCAGAATATCGTCCATGTACACGATGACCCAACGGTTCAGCATATCTCTGAAGACATCATTAACAAAGGCTTGAAAATAAGACGGACTATTGACCAGGCCGAAGGGCATCACCCGGTATTCATAGTGACCCGAGGTGGTGGAGAAAGCCGTCTTCCATTCGTCGCCTTTTCGGATGCGGATCAGGTTATAAGCTGAGCGAAGATCTAGCTTTGTGTAGTACCTTGCAGACCGTAGCTGTTCCAAAGCTGGCGGGACGAGGGGTAGAGGGTATCGGTACTTAATGGTTAATTCATTCAGGGAACGGTAATCGATGCAAGGCCGCAAACCTCCATCTTTCTTCTTCACGAAGAAGAAACCAGCTGAGAAAGGAGAGGTTGAGGGACAAATGAACCCCTTTGCTAGTTCCTCCTTGATGTATTTCTCCATAGCCAGGGTCTCTGGTTGAGATAGTGGAAAAACACGACCTCGAGGTGGTGACGCCCCCGGTGTTAAATCAATGGCACAGTCCCCTGGCCTGTGAGGTGGTAATTCAGATGCCTTGACTGTGCTGAATGCCTCGAGCAGGTCCTGGTATTCCACTGGGATGGAGCTGAAAGGTGGAGGTGTGGCTGGTTTGGGTGGTGTTTGAGGAGTTGGGTGGATGCAGTGTTCCAGGCAGTGCGGAGACCAGTGGGTGATGACTCCTCTAGTCCAGGAGATGGTGGGTTCGTGACGGTTAAGCCATGGATAGCCTAAGATGAGGGGTGACTGTGGTGAGGTTATCACAAAGAACCGGATCGTTTCCTGATGACCAGGTTCAACACGGAGGGTGAGGTCCTTGGTGACGTGACTGACGCGGCCCGTCCCTAATGGTCTCCCGTCAAGGGCGGCCACTGCCACACGGTGAACACAAGACAGAACAGGCAGACGATTAGCATGCACAAAGTCCTTGTCAATAAAATTACCGGCAGCGCCGGAATCAATAAGAGCCTTGGTCGGGACTGATATGCCGTCTGAATTAAGCGTTACGGGTATCTCACAATGATTCAAACAGGCTTTAGAAGCACTCACCGAGGTGGGAGGTCGTGGAGGACGAGTCGGGCAGGTGGCGCGGATGTGACCCGCCTGTCCGCAGTAGAGACAGAGGTTGTTACGCAGTCGACGCTCCCTCTCCTCGATGGTGAGTCTTGTCGTTCCCAGCTGCATAGGCTCAGGGTTAGCGGTAGCCGACGGCTGTGGCAGAAACGTGGCAGGGAGACTCCGGCTGGGCTTGCGAGACCGCATTACTTTGTCGATCCTGATGGAGAGGTCGATGTATTGATTCAGTGAATCAATCATCACGACAGGCAAGCTCCACCTGCAGATCCGTGTTGAGTCCCTTGCGGTAATGCAACTTGAGAGGACCGTCATTCCATCCACTTTGCGCTGCCAGTGTTCTAAAATCCAGAGCATACTCGGCGGCCGTGCGGCGTCCCTGCCGCAACGCCATGATCTGCTCCCCCGCCTCGCTTCCTTCGGGAGCAGGTTGGAAGACCTCCTTAAAGCTTACGAGGAAATTAGCAAACGTGGGGTAAGTGGATTGCCCGAGGTCCCACACCGCGGTGGCCCACTCGAGAGCCTTTCCAGTCAGAAGCGAGCAAACAAACGCTATCTTTCTCTCGTCCGTAGCGTAAAGGTTGGGTTGTTGATTAACAAACAGAGTACATTGAAGCAAGAATCCCTTACATTTGTCTGCTGTTCCATCAAATTTTTCTGGGAAGGCAAGACGAGGGCTGGCGGCGACAGGCTGAACCGCTGGGGTTGGTGCAGGTGAAGGTGGAGAAGTGGCGACGGGAGGTGCAGCTACCTGTAATCCTTGGACCGCTCGCACCAACTGCTCCGTCAGGGCGGTGAGCCGATCTAGCTGTTGCTGGTGCTGGGTTAGCATGGTAGCTTGAGCAGACATCTCCGACGCGAACTGTGAAACCGTCGCTGGATCCGAAGGCGGCGAAGTTTTCTGTGACGCGGTCAATGACGAATCTTGAGTCGTAGGATCCATATGCAACGATTTATTGAAATCGGACAAATCAAACAGGCAAGGGTCAACAACAACGGACTGGGGCAACGAAGGTAAATACAAAGGGGTAGTCAGAGTCCATGCAAAGGGTCGGGGCCGGCAGCGATCAAGAGCAATAGTCCGTGGGGATAACAAGGGTCGACAAAAGGCAGGCAGCAAAGGTTCACTAAGAGGGGTAACAGTCCGGTTGACAACAGTAAAGGCAGTCCGATAAATAACGCTCAGGATTGAGGGCATGACCAACAAAACTTCGCAATGAGCGCGCCGGCGAGGCACGCTGAAATGGCCGCCAGAGCGGATGTGAACCGCGAGACCCGGAACCGGAAGAGAGTGGCCCCAGGCACGGGATTGTGGGAAATGTAGTCAGTATTCAGGAGAGGGTTCCCGCTGGCGCGGGACGGGAGGAGCCACAGAGACCGCGCTTGTGACAGTACCACTATTGTCAAAGACTATTGACAATTGGCATACAGTTTGGATTGGCGGTATGGTTCTGTTCTGGGCAAGAACTCCCTGTGCATCCGTGCAGCCTAGCATAGATAAGAGCAGAGAGAGCAGCAATAAGAGCACAATAAGGGGTGAACAGAACAGAACAGAACCAGTATAAATGTATTGCAGATATCATCAATGTTCACTTGATTTAGAATTTCAAGGATTTAATGTAAACATTTTTAAATTAGTCAAATTCAAAAGAGAATCAGAAGGCAGAATCCTGACTGAACAAAAGGAGGAGTTGGGGTTGGAGGAGGGTAATTTTCTATTGAGCAATGCGAAAGCTGGTGACAATACTGAAGGATCCATATGGGTGCTATGATAGGTGCCGCATCCCTAGGTAGACGTGGATCAGCTGTGAGTCAGCTGATGCGAGCTTGACTAACGTGACCTGCCAGAACTGACGCTATGCTTGATTTTCAATAATGTGAATTACATATTATTTGCATTATACCGTTAATGCATTACATATGCACACATAAGCTTATTTTGACCAATAACATAAACATTAATTTTTATGATTAATCATTATTTATTTATTTATAAATTATCCAACCCTATCATAAGATAAACTAATTGGCACTTTAAACTTAAAGGGATCATGAACTGAGAAACCAAAATTCCCATTTGATATTTCGAAATATAAGAGGTCATCCTTTCACTGGTGAGTTTAAAATATTCTATCTGACACCCCAGAGTGAGTTTTTTTTTAGGCGACCGTTATTTTAGAACGTTCCCTTTATTGTTTCCATGGCGACGCATCATGATTGACACCGCAGCCACTATAGCGCTATATGACAGACGTATCGCTTTTATTTCGTTTTTCCTTTTTTATTCAAAATATTCACACACTTGCTTACCATGTCTTCAACTATCTGATATTCCGATTCACGAATACGTGTAAATGAGTGTATTTTACCGTTTTAAAACCTTTATAAATGATCTGGATCGTGATCTATAACGTGAGATGGGCGCCGCCATGTTTGTTCGCGCTGCCGTTCAGAGACTCCTGTCAGCCGGATTTACAGCACGTAAATTCACCAGTTACTCCCGAAATACATGCAAGTAAGTAGCTGGTGAACTGGGAAAGGAATGGAGTGAATTATATCATTACTTACATTATGTGGATCTGATATAAATCAAACACGTCGGCAAATTATAGTTAAATGGATTGTTATTGCTGCTTCCATAGACATCAGTGTGTATTTTACAAACTCTAAATGTATTGTTTTACTAGTACTTATGTGTATTTAAATTCCTGAAACCTAAAATAAACGTAAAGTCGTTGAAAACACTGCACAATTGTGATTATATGACAAGCGCAGCAAGTGTCTCTCTCTGTCTCAGCGCCAGCCAACGCGCGAAAACACAGTTTGAATTTGGCAGTTGCGTGACGTTACCGAACGTTCTAAATCCCATATGTGGGACCGTACTCCCAGGGGCACAGAAAATAGAATCCCATATGTGGGACCGTACCGCTCAAAGGGTTAAAAAAAAAAAAAAAAAAAAAAAAAAAAAACATTAAGTTTAAGAACTCAAAACTTTCTCATTAGTCTAAAAACATAATAGTGTAGTTAAGAAGATCAATGCCTGCTTCTGCATTGCTGCCTAATTAGCTGCCCACCGATTCACACATCTAGTGTGAATAACAAGATGCAAACGCAGGTCTGCTCAAAACCAAACAATAATGATTGCTCCAAATACAACAAGACACTGTACAGTGCCAAGTTGTGGAAAAACACATTGCCTTTACATTGCCTTTCTTCAGATCCCAACATTAGGAAAGAGTGAAGTTAATGAAGTTTCGGACCGCGTCAGTAAGAACTTGGTTCTGTGTTACTTCATTTTACCATGGCATATTTACAGAAAAAAAAAAAAAAATACACAAGATTTTCA
The DNA here is from genome assembly GCF_022985175.1 of Labeo rohita. Taxonomy (NCBI): domain Eukaryota; kingdom Metazoa; phylum Chordata; class Actinopteri; order Cypriniformes; family Cyprinidae; genus Labeo; species Labeo rohita. Next base: position 22,086 of record NW_026129475.1, on the reverse strand, counting down.
GAAAGATTGAAACTAAAAGACGATGAATTTCAGCACTTTAATTAACAAGCAGTATGAAATCTCTAGATAGACAATCAACTGAAATGGTTATAAAAAGAAGGAAAATTTTAAAAACGAAACAAAAAAAATAAAAATTTTAAGAGATCTTTAAGCCAAATATTAAAATCATAACCCAACATTCTTAAATACTATAGAGTTTACTAAGCCTGCAGGAAGAAGGGGAGGATCACAGGGGCACAGACCCGCCGCCTTAAAAGCACACACCACAAGTGCATGATGAACAAATCATTAACCAGCAGCTTTAAAAATGTGTAGTGAATAATGAAAATAACTCTGTACTCTCAAATCAATACCCATACAGTGCAGGAAATCTCATGCAACCATGCAGTAAAGAGAGGAAAAACTGGGACAACTGCAGAGGAAAGCACTCCCATGGAGGCTGGTTCCTAAGACACAAAATGAATCCCCCTTTACATAAAGGGGAAAACTCGGTTGGCACAAACATCTTTAACAAACTAGATTATTATAAAATAGAGATAAAATACAAAACATTACCAATAAAAACACTTGCCATGATGCAAATCCAATAAGGCGTCATAAACATTGCAAATACACAATCCACATAATCATTACTTCTGAGTCTACAATCCGCCATGCCTATTCAAATAAAGCGTTCCGAGGAGGGGGTTAAAACAGAACAGACAATAGCCTATTTCTTCTAATTTATGATGTTTTTGTTGTGAAAATCTTGATATCATTATAATAATAAATAATATTTTATATAATAATAAAAGGGTAGTTCATGACCATTTTAAAATCTTCACAACAATATATAGAGTTAAAAATGAAAAAAAAAAAAAATAATAAAAAATCACATAATCACAAAAAAAAAAGAAATTATAGGTTTAAATTAAAATTTTGAGTCACAGCTGTTCAGTGGTTCTTAGACTCAGTTTATACTACTGACCACATTAAAAGATGAATCTCTCAAAACTGTTTCTCTTTGTTCTTCTTGTGTGTTAGATAAAGTAGAGTCCATATCATTGATGGAGGGATATTCCGTCACCTTGCACACTGATGTTGAAGTACAAAGAAATGATCAGATCCAGTGGAAGTTCGGAGATCAGGGCATCTCCATTGCTAACTTGAATGGCCCTGTTGACGCAAACTGGAGAAACATTCATTTGAACAGACAGACTGGAAATCTCACTATCAGAAACATCCGAAGCGATCAATCTGGAGTTTATAAAGTGGAGGTCAACACCAGCATTGTGAGCTTACATAGGGAATTCAGTGTTGTTGTTGGTGAGTATCAAACTTTATAAGATTCTGGTAAGGTTCTGTTAACAATTAAGTTTACACTAAAATAAACATAATGTTAATATTAAAGATACAGTCCAAAACTTTTTTTAATTTTTATTTTCACTTGTTTATCTGGTGCCAGTCCTTGAAATTAATATATTTAAATGTTTATTATACAAATTTATCTTCTCATTTCATGAACCATTCCTATAGCCTAAACCAGGGGTGCTCAACCCTGTTCCTGGAAATCTACCTTCCTGCAGAGTTCAGCTCCAACCCTGATCGAACACACCTGAACCAACTAATTAAGATCTGAAGGAGCACTTGATAATTACAGACAGGTGTGTTTGGTCAAGGTTGGAACTAAACTCTGCAGGAAGGTAGATCTCCAGAAACAGGGTTGGGCACCCCTGGCCTAAACAGTAGAGCATGGCGCTAGCAACACCAATGTCATAGGTTTGATTCAAATGCATATAAATTATACATTGAATAAGTCAGGCAAAAATCTTTTGATAAAATTGTGATAAAATAAAATTCTAAATTTAATTAACAGTTCTGATTGATCTCAGCCTGCCCAATGTAATATTTTGGCCAATGTGGCCCCGTTTCGCAAATATTCCTCACCCTTTTCTAGACCAGTCAGCTGTGAGCAAAATGAAATATATCTGTAATAGATGTAATAAATGTAATAGAGCCACTGCCCCTTTACCTCTCATTCCAGTAAAAACAGTTGTCAGTTAAACCATTTTGAAATACAAAATTGCCTGGCTATTGCTGATCATGAAAGTGCTTTCCAATTGTGTGGTTTAGGCAGCATAGCAATTTAAATGATGAGATAGATGAATAGATGGATGGATGGATTTAAGAACTTTTTTTGTTGTTGTTGTTGTTGTTGCTGTAATGACAGCAGCACTTGAGCTACATGAATAAAATTTTTAAAATCATCTTTTCCAGCATCTTGAGTTTTAATGACTGTCTCTTCACAGAGTCACATACCAGTGTCATTATTTTACCTACAATAGTATTTTAGTCTCCCAGAAAAAAAGTGCAATTTGTTTATTTTCAAGGTTTAAAGATTTTGACTCACAGATTTTCAGTGTGGTTTAAGACGGATTTACAGCAGTATTAGAGAATTATTTGTTTTAAACCATTTGTTTTTGTTCTCTTCCATGTATTTGTTGTTGAGACAGAGCCATTATCAGTGATGGAAGGAGATTCTGTCACTCTATACACAGATTTTACTGAAGTACAGACAGATGATCAGATATTGTGGAAATTTGGAGATCAAGGCGACCTCATTTCTCTCTTAAACAGCGCAGCTGACTCAAGATGGAGTAACACTGATGTGAATAATGAGACCGGAGATCTCACATTCAGAAACATCCGAATCGATCAGTCTGGAGTTTATGAAGTGGAGGTAAACAAAAGCAACAGCAGTATGATCTTACGAAGAAAATTCCATATTGTTGTTAGTGGTGAGTACCTTAACTCTCTATAGTGTTTTAAAAAATATATTAGATTCTATAGACTTTGCTCAGTCTGTTTTTCCAATCATTTTAAATGCCACAAAACTGGACAATTTTAACAAATCTTTTTGATGATACAAATCATTTGTGATCTATAATCAATCAGTCAATCAATTAATTAATCAATCAATAACATCTCTGTTATGTATAAAGAAAACAAACTTTAAATTCTTCGTAACGAACCCATGTATTCTGTTCCAAAAGTATTTTTCAACAGCCTTTCACAATTGTAGAGAAGATGTTCCTGATTTTGAAGTGAATTTCCTTCACTTTAGGTAACAAAGTAAAAATGTCTTTTAAAAACCTTTGAAATACGATATTCCTTTTACCAGGAAAAGAATAACATTGTTTTTCTAATTAGTGATATCAACACTTTGTTATTGTGGGGGGTGACAGTTAAGGGGTTTTAACACAATGATATTAATAGATGTCACCTTATATCAGTTATGACAATACTCAAAAATGGATTTCTGTCTTGAAAAATAATCCTTCCAGAAGTCAAAATTAGACTTTATTGAAAGAAGACAACAAAGCCAAAATGGCTGCAGAAAATCTTTTTACTTCTACTCCTTACATTTTTACACAAATATCTGTACTTTCTACTTCTTACATTTTCAAAACATGCTCGTTACTTTAGTTTTAATCTGCATTTGGTGGATCACCATTCAATTACGATGATATTCAAATATCTAATTCATGAATCGGTTAATCTGTACTGGCAACGCGATTCGGCTCGCGCGCGCTCCGCGTCTCCGCCAACCGGTTTCTATCAGATTAATCAATGCGAGAGACTCGAGAATGAAATGGATCTGAGAGGCAAAACTATTGACCAGGACTTAAAGTGCAGGTCAGTTTCATCTGTAAATAGGCTACTGTAGTTTTGTCTTTGTTTATTTAGTTAAGTGCTAGCAACTCTTATAGCATATAGCAGCCAGAGGATTAATAATGCTGTAAACTACAAACCCGATTCCAAAAAAGTTGGGACACTGTACAAATTGTAAATAAAATCCGAATGAAATGATTTAAATGATTTTTCAGTGATTTCCAAATTTCAATATTTTATTCAGTATAGAACATAGATGACATGTCAAATGTTGAAACTGAGAAAATGTATCATTTTAAGAGAAAAATAAGTTGATTTTAAATTTCATGGCATCAACACATTTCATAAAAGTTGGGACAAGGCCATGTTTACCACTGTGAGGCATCCCCTCTTCTTTTTACAACAGTTTGCTAACGTCTGGGGACTGAGGAGACAAGTTGCTCAAGTTTAGGAATAGGAATGTTGTCCCATTCTTGTCTAATACAGGCTTCTAGCTGCTCAACTGTCTTATGTCTTCTTTGTCGCATCTTCCTATTTATGATGCGCCAAATGTTTTCTATGGGTAAAAGATCTGGACTGCAGGCTGGCCATTTCAGTACCTGGATCCTTCTTCTACACAGCCATGATGTTGTAATTGATGCAGTATGTGGTCTGGCATTGTCATGTTGGAAAATGCAAGGTCTTCCCTGAAAGAGACGACGTCTGGATGGGAGCATATGTTGTTCTAGAACTTGGATATACCTTTCAGCATTGATGGTGCCTTTCCAGATGTGTAAGCTGCCCATGCCACACACTCTCATGCAACCCCATACCATCAGAGATGCAGGCTTCGGAACTGAGCGCTGATAACAACTTGGGTTGTCCTTGTCCTCTTTAGTCCGGATGACATGGCGTTCCAGTTTTCCAAAAAGAACTTCAAATTTTGATTCGTCTGACCACAGAACAGTTTTCCACCTTGCCACAGTCCATTTTAAATAAGCCTTGGCCCAGAGAAAACACCTGCCGCCTTCTGGATCATGTTTAAATATGGCTTCTTTTTTGACCTATAGACTTTTTTTTGGTGGATTGTGTTTACCGACAATGTTTTCTGGAAGTATTCCTGAGCCCATATTGTGATTTCCATTATAGTAGCATTCCTGTTTGTGATACAGTGCCGTCTAAGGGCCCAAAGATCACAGGCATCCATACTGGATTGTAATCAATCCTCCAAAAAACATGGTTAATTTTAATAAGAAAAAGAAAAATATAACTCATGATAAAGCAATAACATGTTCAGCATAAGAATTTTTAGCTGTGGCCTAATGGTTAGGGATTTGGGCTTGTAACCGAAAGGTTGCAGGTTCAAGTCCCAGGTCCAGCAGGGATTGAAGGTGGGGGGAGTGAATAACCAGCGCTCTCTCCACCCTCAATACCCTTGAGACCCTTGAGCAAGGCACCAATCCCCCAACTGCTCCCCGGGTGCCGCAGCGATAGTGATATGGCTGCCCACTGCTCCGGGTGTGTGTGCACGTGGATGGGTTAAATGCAGAGCACAAATTCTGAGTATGGGTCACCATACTTGGCCTCATGTCACATCCTTTCCTTTCCTTCCTTTCCTTTAATGTTGCAACAATTGTCTTAACGGTCACCCCTGAGTGCACTGTAATCACTAATGGCTGTCTCAGTTTACCATTACACTACCAGATCTTTACTCAGGTTATATAATGCTGATATTTCTAGTGTTTATTATAGATCAGACATACATTCACACTAATGACTGTCTCTCTTTATCATTACAGTGCCAGGTCTCTCTTTAGCTGCTGTAGCAGGGATTGTTGTTGCTGTTGTTCTGCCAATGGCTGCAGCTGCTGTTGCTGGTGTCGTTTACCATCGCCACAAGATCTCTAAACTAGAAAGCCGTAGGGGTAAGTGTGGTTCAGTACAGACTAATGTTGCTAAAAAAAAAAAAAATCTATCCCATCTAGCAAATTGTAATTTTATTGACTCAGAAAGTAAGGAACCAGTCTGCATAAGAAGCAATTGAGTGTGGATGTAATAGTGATATTTAATAAAACACAAAAAATTGTTTTGTTTGTTTGTTTTTATTAAAAAGTAAATGTATTAAGTGGCACTCCTAGGACTCTGTACATCACATGTATTGGTCAAATAAGAGTGTATTTTTTTTTAGCAATTATTCAAAAGCTTAATTGTTTAAACAAATAGTTTAATTGATACAACATGGAGGTCTGACTCTGTGTTAATAACACTCAGCATTTAATGTGTTAATATGGCTTCATTAGTAAATTTATTTCAAACTGTGAATACAGCATTTTTAAAACACAATACTGTATCATTGCAGATTTAAGACTTTGTTTTTCTCTTTTTAATTTCTCTGTTTTCTCACAGATGCTAATGCTGGTGAAGGAACTGGATCAGATGTTCTTTTAAAAGATAAACCTGAAAACAACAGTAGTTCATAGTCACTGTAACACTCAAGCGCTTTTGAGACAAAGACTTTCATTTGATTTGGCATAAATAGAAAAACATGCTTTCATTCCTTATAAAGTATGTAACAGTTTGATGTAACAGTTTCACCATTCACACTGATGCTGATCATATTATGTTTTAATGTGGCATGCTACACTGTAAGATGGCTTGTTATTGTCATACTTGTACTTTTTTTTCAGAAATAATCTCAAGATAAACTTGAAGCATGTATGTTTTTATTCTTGTTTGCTATTTAATACTATTTTTTGAGCTTTAATTATTCATTCTTATGTGTGTGTGTGTGTGTGTGTGTGTGTTTTTTTTTTTTTTTTAAATATTTGATTTCTGGAAAACCTTGTAACAATATACTATCTGTAGATGGCATATTGTGTTCTTTTTATTGCTATTTTAAAGTAAATCTGTCTCTGTCATCGGATGTAAATATATATAACTGATATGTCGTCTGAATTCAGAATTAATCTGTTTTCACGAAGGCAGCAGTGTAGCTTTAAAACTCTCATGTACAGCTTCTACAGATGATCTTGCTGAGTACAAATTTAATTCATGCAGCTTTAAAACCACTGTTATGACATGAAAAACACCAGGTTTTTCAGTTCTCACTGCGGAAATAAAACTTTTTTTTTTTTTCAATAAATTATGTTGTATGTTTGTATTCAGGCAACATGCTTACTTTGTTAATGGGTTTAAAGATTTTATACAACTCTTGAGAGACTTTGCACTGGTTTGTACAGAGTAAGAACTCTTTGATTAGTTCGTTTAAAATGACGATTCCAAGACCACTCTGATAAATATGCATTTCTCAGAGTCCTTTTTCACAGTCTCTCATTCAAATGTCCGCTGATTTGCAAGTGAACATATGCGACAATCCGAATCCAGTAACATTTACACATAACATTGTTCATGTAAACTGATATAAAACAACATTATACACAAAATGCAACAAATTACAATATCCTCTTGACTACCAGGGATTCTAATAAGTTTTTTTTTTTTTTTTTTTGTGATTTTAATACATTTTCATGTCATTACATTGTTACATTACAAGAGAAAAAAAGAAAAGAACATTTTTGAAAAATGACATTTGATTCATATGTTATGCTACATCCTCTGTAGAGGACACCAGGACTTTAAAAAGTCATATAAAAAAATAAATAAATAAAAAATGAAAAATATTAATAGACATAAAATTAAAAAAACAGTGGGATTTTTTTTTTTTTTTTATCACAAATCAATTTATATTTTTATACCAATTTTTATATAAAGATAATTCACAACTTTATGAAATAGAATTATAGAATATGCTATTTTTCTTTATGCAAAATGTGTGTAAAATGGCCATAAACCCCATTATAAACAATGTGTCTATAAACGCACGTCCTGATTTTGCTGAGTTAGATGTGTTCCTGGGTCAATGTTTTGTTGACCCTGGGACAACTTTTTAATCCAAAAATTTAATCTTGACCACTTCCCTACACCTAAACCTAACCTTAACCACGAGTAATCCCTAAAATCAGAGGAAATGATAGATGCATAACACTGATGTACAAGCACCAAACACTGATTGTAAGCCTAAACTTCACAAAAATTATAAACTGTTTTTTCAAATCTGATCGGTTAATCACAATGTTGTTCCAGGGTCAACAAAGATGTTGATCCAGGAACATGTCGGACTTGGTAAAATCAGGTTCTGCATCTATGAACTGTATCTAGTTTGCATATAAATGTGTTTTTGGGGCAACATATTGTAATAATGGGAGTAATAATTGGTAAGATTTTCATAATGATATCTAACATTTCATAGCAATATTGAAATGTAATTTCTTTCTATATTCACTTGTTGTGTCTCCCAAAATGTGTAATAAACATGCTTTAAGTCCCGGTGTCCTCTACAGTGGACATGTAGGAAACTGATGTCCTGTTCCATAACAAAAAGTCATATTTTGATTTGAAACCCCATAACATTTTCCTGAGATGTTTAAAAATTTTAAAATTAGTCAGATTTAAATGAGCATTACAAAATATTATCATATTTCCATAAGGGTGTTAAATTTAATCACTAAATTAATGTCAGCCATTTTTAAAGGCCAAGGAGAGGGAGTAGTCATGGTGAAACTTCCAAACATTTGGTATCTCTGAAAAGCCCTTAAAGTGCTCTGTACAGGACATCTAGATTTAAAACTGTGACATGTAAGTTCTCAGTGAAATCACTAAAAACAAATGTCCTCTATAAAGGACAAAACTCCATAGCTGGTAGTCAGGAGGATATGAATTACTGTGTGCGCCCTCTTAGACCATGCAGATAACTCTATATCAGGCTCTGCCATTAATGTTTCTCTGCCTCCATTTTAGATCAACCCATAATGTAATGGTCCCATGCTCAACTTAACCTAAACATGTGATATTTTACGCTTCAATAGTGAATCCTTCGTAAAGAACCCATAACTTTAAACATTTTAAGGGAGCACATTCTCTGCTTATGACCTTGAATATCACATTCATACATTTTTAATCAAATATTTTAAAACAATAAATGAACTTAAATCGATATACTCGTCTCTGTGAAAAGCATGCCTTTGACATTTACAATGTGGATAATATCAGTCTGATTGAAATACAAAAGCAGGATTACTTCAACATATTTTATTTTATTTGCGACACTGCAGATGTATATATTTCTCCCAGTCAGGTCAAGCTAAAAAAAAATACCACACAATAAAATCTGTGTGTGTGGTTTGGTTTATATACTGGTGGGAACTTAAATGAGATCCACTTTTTTGATCTACTTCAAATGTTGGCTATTGTATAAAATAAACTTTTCAAAAATGATTTCTGAAGTAATACAGTGTAAAAGCCAGAGAGTTTGGTCATTGTTTCTGAAGAAAGTGAAGAAACATTGTTCTGTAAAAACATGTGTAAACCACCTCCGTTGTTTCAGATTCCTGTAAGATAAACACAGATATAAAAGGTCAAAGGAGAAAAAAAAAAAACAAACAGACCTGATGTTACAGATGCAGTGTTTTCAGGAGTTTAAATGATTAAGTGATTAATAAATTTGCTGAAAATTCATTATGAGGATTAATAATGCTTTGTACTTCATTTTGGGTTGTAAAAAGAATGTCTTATGAGTCAGATTTTGCCGTATTGAATGATTTGTTATGATTTTTAAATTATATAAATTAAACAATAATTTGGTTTTAATAGGTTTTTATACAAAAAAAGTTTTCTGTGTTATTTTCTGTATCATTCCCACATTTTTCACTGGTCCATTGCATCAAATATCTATTGGACTGTTTTGACAAGGTTTGGTATTACATTTAAATATGTAATTTTTATTGTTATAATTGTGATTTCAAGTTTATAAATGTAGATATCAAATCCAACTGAAAAAAAGGTCTTGTAAAAAGCTATCTTTAGTTGGTCAAATGAAAAGCAGTAATATAAGTGGAACTCTGTAAAATTCATCTACTGTGTATAAAAAAAATATATTTTTTTTATTTTTTGTTCAGTGACCCTTTCTGCAGGTTAACATCAAATAGAGATGGTGAGATGTCAAATTATCCATGTTATCCCTCATGAATGAAAAGTCAAAAATGTTAGTCTTAAAAAAGCCTTTCATTTTACTACAAAAAGCTGTTTTTGACCTTCATTCTCTGTTAAAAGCCTATGTCATTTTAACACTTTAATGACAAAACATTAATAAACTAGGAGAACAACTATTTTTAAAAAAAAAAAAAAAGAATTATTTATTTCTAAAAATTAGAATTTGTCTTAGTGTCACAAACACCCCAAAGACAATAAATGCACAGATTTTAAAAAAAAGAAAAAATAAAACTAAGATGTCACTTCAGGTTTTTTTTAAATACATATAAAGTGCTGATTTACAAAGTCTTTTGTCATTAATGGGGAGAACATTTTTTAAAAATTCATGAGGCAGATTGCCTGGTCAAAAACTGTTCTTGTACCTGGCTGTCCTGGTAAATGGTGCTTTGTACCAGAGCATCATTGGGAAATAAAAAGAATGTGATATGAGTCAGAATTTCTTGTATTGAATGATGGTGTTGTGTTTGTGTGTACTATGGATGTTGTACAAAACAACTTGGAAGGTGGGCAAAAATAAAACATTTAATAGTGCCAAATTTGACCTTTGTTTTATGATTTGATGTATCATTCTATTATTATTCACTGGTGGCCAGTTGTATCAAATCCATCTAGGTTGGACTGTTTTGCCAGCTAGGTCAATTATAACTATTATATTTAAATATGTAAATGTTATCTAAATACCTGAGTTTCAAGTTTAAAAATGGTTCACAGTACAAATGCGTTGACATAGCTCATGCTTACAAGTCCTGATATGACAATGAAAAGCAGTAATACTAACATAAGATCTGTAAAATCGAACAGAATGTGTATATTGAAAAATGACAGTAATAGAGCAAACGGTATTGGTTAGATTTATTTTGTTCAGTGACCCTTTTTGCAGGTTTACATCAAATCAGAGATGGTGAGATATAACTGTGTTTTGTGTTGTGTCTCAATTTTTAGGGAAAGCAGGTCCTTGAGGCTGGTGACTGTAGTGTCATCTGCAAACTTTAGGAGCTTGACAGAGGGGTCAGTAGAGGTGCAGTCATTGATGTACAGGAAGAAGGGCAGTGGGGAGAGCTATTTGGATGTAGAACCAGCAACCAGGCTACATTTAGTGTTTTTTTTTTTTTTTTAAGCCATTGCATTTAGACACTTCATTGCCCTCCCACAGCCCTAAATTGACATTGCTTGATTCATCAGTGACATAACTGTTATATTACCATGATGTCACAGATTATGTGGAAGTGCGGCTGTGCGGGGAAGATTGCTCATTCGTCGAACCGAATAGTTATGTTTTTGTCGGATAATCGCTTTTTTGTAATATTTTAAATTGATAGCATTTAAGTAGTATTGGTAAAAAACAAACAAACAAACAAACAAAAAAAAAAAAACACTTCACTCATTTTGGCGCCCCTTGGGATCGGCGGCGCCCTTAGCATTTGCCTATTTCGCCTATGCCACAGGCCGGCCCTGGTTATAACCAATGATGCTCTCGACACTACAAATATCTTATATTGTGTCTATGTGTGGCGTTTAGCATTAAGTGAATTTTCACTGTCTCACGCTGTATCTATTTATATATTTCTTTATTAATATCTTAACATATTATTATATCTTTTCTTAACCATTTGCACACACACAAGCATTATCCGACTCTCCTCCTGACCACAGACGCAGGTTTACAAGCCACTTTTTCCTGAGCTTTTCAGTCAATTTCTTGCCTTTCCCCCCTTATGAACAACAAATTTTCATACATGATAAAATCTCTTTTGTGGTTTCTCAGTTTCACCGATTTAAGCATCCATAAACAACGCAAACATAGGCATTTTAAATTTCTGCTAGTGATTCCTATGGAGAAAAATCACTTCCTGCCCTTCAGCTGCATTTCGCGCCACAGTAATGACGTCATGTGCAAACAACCTATTGTGGATATAGGCTTTTTGCCGTATCCAAGGAAACAACAATAGCATAAAATCAATAAGAAGATGCCGATCAAGGAAACTAATAGCAGAGTTAGGTAGCATCTAGTCGTATTGCAGTTTTCTCGATTGTTAACAAAATGTAACTAATTTTAGCTGGCTCATACTCCCAAACCATTCATTAAGTTCTCAAAACAAAGACACATTTCTCAAAAGGTTTAACAATGAGTAAGTTAAACATTAAGTAGCAAAACTGATGACACACCAAACAGAATTTCTGCATCCAACAACGGAGAGAGGATTAAGGAATCATTTACATGGGTATTATACTTACAAATACAGTATAATTACATAGTACAGTAACAGTACATTAGATGATGGAAATTTCACTATAAACTGTAGCACATGTTGTACAACTTCAATAGTGTGACTTGGCAAAAAATAATGTGTACCCTTTTTATTTTTATTTATTTTATTTTTTTTGTAATGTGTATCCTACTGTATTGTTGCAGAACTATAGAGATATAGTCTTGTGTCAGGAGACCAAATAGTACTGCATACTAGTACTGTATACTATAATGAAATTTAGCCAAATGTAAAGAGGATGCTGAATTTACTTTTTTGATTTAATATTTTACTGTATTGTATTGTGGTGTATACCAAGTTCTTACACAGTTCTTTGGTATTTGAACTTTTCTAGTGCTTTTCATCTGCTGCAAGATTACTTTACAGTAGTAAAATGAAAATAATTTTTCCCCAATAGTTCCCCATTAAATCAACAACATTAACATCTTAAACTTGCACTAAACACGATTTATACCATCAAGGTAGTAATTTAATAAAATCACATGTCTTCTTTAGTGCTACAAGCTCAGAAACATTTATAACCCGTTGAAGTTTTCTTATATTATTTATTGACTTGGTGCCATTATGGATATTGAAATGTTATTTATTTTCCATTTTAAACAGTAGAGATGATTAGGCTACTTAATGGTAATGCAATATTTGTGAACACAGTTGTGTATGTCAGACTATAAATCCCCAAAAGCTACGCATAGGGGCTTACTTTGGTGTTGCCACCCCTGATAGACTCCATGCCACCCCTTTGCCACCCTAAAAATAATTTTCTAGATCCGCCCCTGTTTAGGCCATCATAATCGATCATGGCTATTAAACAAGAAGAAGGCTATTAAAAAAAAAAAAAAAAGGGGCGTTTGGCCAAGCTAAAACCACAATTTCTAGGGCAAGAACCAACATTCATATTTGTTCTCATCATTTTCCATCATAGGTAAACTATTAGGCTAATATCTTAATTAAAACTGCCTGTACATAGCTTTACAACCTATTAACTTTAGTTTGTTAAAACATTGTGCCCTTTCCTGCTTACTAAGTCCTTATTTATATGATTTAGAAGCTTCGACTTTTTCCCCGTAGTTTAGACAACATAAATTAGCAGAACGAAGTATTCAGTAGTGCATTAACCGTGCAATCAATGCTGTTGTTTACATTGGAGTATTGCCACTATGGTCACGCATCCAGGTAACTGACCAAATCGTGATGCAAGTGCAAAACCCTCTATAGCTTCGGTGGCTGAAGCCCCTGATTATTGTCAAAATAATATAGATTTCAATATAAATTCAGCCTTGTGATAATAATAATAATAATAATAATAATAATAATAATAATAATAATCCCAGTTAGCAAATTTTCTTTGGCCCGGATCTGGCCCAAACCTACAGCTAAAGTGTGGCCCAAATTAATTTTTGTTCGCCGGGCCAAAATCGGCCCATATGTTTTTAGCCAGAACTGAACCAAACCAGAGCCATAACTCCGCCTATCATGAGCCAAGTAATACATTTTTATGTGGCCCATATATGGGCCTTGTGTTTCATTTTAGTAAGGCTGAGTTCTGTTAAGACCTCACTGCCCTAATGTGGCCCACATGCAGCTGACTGCATATGTAAAATTTATATCATCTAGAGAGTAAATCACACACTCAACAACAAAAATGTAAATAAAATAATTTACTTTTGTCAGTGCAGGTTAAATGCGCTTTACAGTTGCTCAGTATTGAGTTAGAATATTCTTATAAAAATATATCACACATATATTTAACATAACAATTTGAGTTGGAATCATTTTTTCAAGAATATAAAACAAACACACTTAATATTCTAACCAAAAACTATGAAATTGACCAATTTGGAATCAATTTAAGAATATTCAACAGATATACTTTTAACATTCAAAAAGAAAATTATGAAATGGACAAATCTGAGTTGGAATCCATTTTCAAAAATATTCAACAGATATACATTTAGCATTAAAAATATATATTAAATGGACAAATTTGAGTCTGAACCAGTTTTTAAGAACAAATAACATTAAACTTGAGTGTTGAGAAGCGTAATGTTGAGAAGAGAAGAGTTGCACTGTTGTTTATTCATTCTCTCTTTCCTCCCACCATCTCGGTCTCCAGACAGGTGCAGCCACTTTATACAGTTAATTTCAATGTCTTTATCTGAAGCCCGTCCAGTCAGTGGATTCTGCCTGACAGCACCTACAGTGAAGAGAAATTTAATAATTATTATCAATAGTACAAACTGAAAGGTAGACCTGCAGGATTACACTAAAAATCAAAATGCTGAACAGTGTGGGATAACCAAATACATGTAATCTGGTTTATATAATCAAGTTGTTACATTTTTATATACATTTTCAAACTATACTTACCTTTTACTTATTACATATTATTCACACAATGGCAACAAATTATTCATGATTATCTCATGAATTCTTTTTCATCTCTTTAAAATTTTCTTTCCTACTGCTAATATAAAGTCTTCAAGTTTTGTTGACATTCACACAAACAGCATTTACTAGGCTAAACTTGCCTCCTGGGAATACAGCATTTGACTTGAAATACTAAAAATTATTAAAATTTTCTAAGTATTTTCTCAACATTGCATCAAGTACTCATGATTGGCGGAGTTATGGCTCTGGTTTGGTTCAGTTCTGGCTAAAAACATATGGGCCATTTCTGGGCAGGTGAACAAATACTAATCTGAGCCACACTTTATCTGTAGATTAGGACCAGATCTGGGCCAAAGGAAATTTGCTAACTGGGACATCTATAGAAAGCTTGACATGTTGTCGATCATTTGAGTTTTTGAAAACCGCTTAAAATGATTAAAAAAACGGGACTATGAAATCGGTATTACTATGTTACATTTTAAGAAATGTAAGATGATTTTTCTAATTGTTTCGACTGTTATTTTATGTCAAAACAGCCTGTATGTTTTACCACACCAAAGAGCAGTAAAAAACACTGAAAACGTGAAAAACGCTTTATAAACGTTTTCACAAATCAATCTCTATCTAAAATAAGTGATTTTGCATTAACCCGGATTGCGTGATTATTGAAATCGGTCGGAGGGCTACGCAAACACCACATTTAACAAAGAAAAAATGATCTAACTCGACGCTTTCCCAATGAAACAAATAACTAAACATCTAATAACTATAAATGCTGACACATAATTATGAATATTCAAATAAAATTACTTTAAAATGCCAAAATATCCCTTACCTGAAGCACTTGTGTGACGGAAAATCTGTGAGGGAATTGCCGCCTTTCGGTCAAACGGACGCGGTAGTCGTAGCAACCGAGGTGTGGCCTGCCGGACATCAGCCAAACTTGATGTGTTTTCCAAGTGTAATCCAAACGTTAGCCTGAAGTCGATGTTTACCAGTGATGCGCGGGTAAATGTATAAACAACCCGAACCCGACCGACGTTTTCAAATAACCCGCCCGCAACTCGGACTGCAAAAAAGAAAAAAAGAAAATATTGTACCCGACCCGCTTCCTGACCCGCAATTTTTTTCAAATGGTGCGCTCGCTGACGTGGTGCGCTCAGAGGTGCGGCGGCGAGAGCAGGCAGTTCTTCTTCTGTGCTTTTTCTGAATGCTGGTATAGCCTAGTGTATATGTAATAAAGGCTTGATTTATTCATTTATTTCGTTTCATTTTCTTAATTAAGACGCTGCATGTGTTTTTCCAGTCTAATCGAAGTGTGCGTCTCTCCCCCGACTTTCCCAACAAAAATCCCACCCCCTCTCAGAAAATACATAAAACTGACATTAGCTATATGCGTTTAACCTATTAAAATGATACAATGGCATTGCTCAGTTCAACGTGTTGGGAAATCGAGAATTTTGTCCCGCGTCAGCATTTATTCAACAGTTAGTTGAATATAAATACTACTATATAAATTACAAAGGTTTAATTGGCATCTTTATTTCAAACGACCCGACCGACCGCGACCCGAATATCATTAAAAATATTTTTGGATGACTCGTAACCGCGGGTGAACGCTCATTTCGGATCAACCCGCGCATCACTGATGTTTACCAATGTCAGCCATAGCTAAACCTTACTTGGTTCTAATGTGTTTGTTGTTATCTGGACCATATACCTCAAAATGAGCTGTGAACCAAGCAATAATTACCCGCAAATTCGAAACTTATGGCAAAACATATATGGTAACAATCTGGCCCATATCTGTTCAGCCATGCCATATCTAAGCCATATGTGCCACCTATTGGCCACATTTGGCCCAAATGTTCTTGTTGATTGTCGGACCTTTGACTGTCGTTCTCGTCTGGGTGGATAGGACAGTGCTTAAAGGGTTTGCAAAAAAAGATGAAATTTGTTGTATTTGTGTTCAGGTCACATGCTGTTAACAGAGTTGAAGGTTTTACGATATGATTCTGAGAGAATTTGTATGATGCCAAAATCACCAGTTGACTGAAACTAAAAAGCATGCTGACACATTCCATGTTGAAGGAGTTTCTCATGTTTTAATAACCAGATCAAATATTTTGTTTTGATCAAATGTGGATATCAATATCAGTCCAAAGGAAACCCCAAAATAGTTCACTTCAACAAATGTAAAGTTTATATAATTTAAAAACAGTAATACATTATAAAGCACAGGTACAGTTACTGTGGTCAATCTGGTAAGGAAACAGATTCAGAGATCATTGTTCTGTGGTAAAACGTGTGTAAACCACCTCTGTCATTTCAGATTCCTGTAAGAAACACAAAAGAAAAAAATATAGCTGCAAGCAGCAATGAGACGGGCCCTCGCCGCCAGCGCATCCACAACCCTGGTGCCATCAGAAAAAAGGTGCCCAGCGGGCACATGCATTGACAGTAACAGCAATGAAAGGGTTAAAATCAAAATGCTTATAAGTCATTCTGATACACTGAAAATTAGTGTTGGGTTCGAGTCCACCTAAGTCGAGTCCGAGTCGAGTCCGAGTCTTTTACCAACCGAGTCCGAGACGAGTCCGAGTCCAAAATGGGCCGAGTCGGACTCAAGTCCGAGTCCCAAAGGGCCGAGTCCGAGTCGAGTCCGTCCGAGTCCAAGGAAACACTACTGTCAGTATCTTAACATTGTTTTAATCCAGGGGTGCCCAAACTCGGTCCTGGAGGGAGGTGTCCTACAGATTTTAGCTCCAGCCCCAATTAGACACACCTGAACCAGCTAATCAAGCTTATACTAGGCCTACTAGAAACCCCCCTGGCAGGTGTGTTGAGGCAAGTTGGAGCTAAACCAAGGACCAGGGCCGAGTTTGGGCACCCCTGATTTTAACCTTTACAACTAGAAAAATGCAATGTCAGTTGAAATTTAAGAAAAGCAAACCTCTAGTGGATCTTGCCATTTTGATTTTTGATTTCACAACATCTCATAAGTGTCCATGCTCTGCTTAGCAAACTTAAAGTCATGTGACAGAAGTTATGGCTGATCTATGTAATGTGACATAGAGTGAAAAATTGTAGGGCGAGACTTGACTTTATTCATCGATGTAGTAAATGTATAAATTCAAGGGTGGGGGTAAAGGAGTAGGTATCTTGGTGAATGGGACCTTAAGAGCAGAAAATGCACCACTTTTATTTCTGATTGTGGCTGTGTGTTTTGGGTTGTATATGACTTTATTTTTTTGAATGAAAATGAGGCTATTAGGGATAAACCTAGTCTTTACAATGACACACACTGTGTATAAAGCCCTACATATACTTTCCATAAGTCACAGCAAACTCACACCTGTTTTATTTTTGAATGCATTTATAGTTACTTTTTTTTGTAAGTTTTTTTGTAAGTTTTTTTTTTATGTAGGTCTATATAAAGGTTATTACAGAAATAGACTACAGACATTTCATGAAGTAATAAATGTTAAAATAAAACACTGCAAAATCTTCACTGTATACATTAAAGATGATTCTTATTACAGTTAATAAGTCAAGAACAGTGAGTGATTTTCTCTTTTTCTTTTGTTGTTTGATTATTGTTTGACGTGGTCGGCTGCTGCAGGTTTACGCTGCACATTTCAAATATTTTGACGCATCAGTATTTTTCCCAGCTGTTCAGGTTTACTTAAGACAAAACCGACTTCATTTACATGAATAGTCTCCAAGACGAGCATGTGTGTAGCAATAACAGAACCTATTAAAAGCGAAAGAGAACTTTGTATTCGCACACTGACTGAGAGGCGCGTTCTGTGATCGCGCTTTGAGTGTGCGCGCACTAGTGATGCGCGGATGGCGGTTATATCCGCGGGTCGGGTGGGTCGGGTAATAAAAAAAATGCATTCTGATTATTTGCGGGTGGATCGCGGGTGGATGAGATGAATCAATAATGAGGCAAATATTAACTACATTTTCTAAAATATGAACCTGTTCTAAACACTTTTTTTCAGGCAAACGATTTCATTTTTGTGTGTGTGTCTGTGCGTTCACCTGTTTGAGAAGTTGTGACAGAAAAAAAGACATTCCAGATCAAGTTTAAAGGGAGTTACGCCTGTGTTAATGCTATTGAGTAGGGTAATATTTAGTGGTATAGTGCAGTACCTGCGGATACCCATTTTTTAATCCGTCGGTTTTGAGTATACCCACTTTCCCTCTAATGCGCATCATTCAGTATTGTCCTGCATTACCCAAAATCATGACAGGCCACCATTTCTAATTCAATCATATGTGAATAAATGCAAATATTCGCTCAAAACACATAGTAAAGACGGAAGGGAATGTGGCGCCGGCTTCCTTTGAAATATGTTTGATGATTGCGCCTGACACGCGCCCGCTCCATCCACGCCAGCACCAGATTTGCCGAGTGGTAAAATTAACGATTATTATTGTTTACTAATTTGAATCAGTACATTATAACGAAAACAATACCTTAAAAATGAAAAGAATTAGATTTTTATGATCTGAAATTTCTTAAACTGGTGATCCCCTGTAATCTTTTGTCCAAGGATCCAGTAGACGTTCAAACACCCAACTGATTTCATCAGAGAATGCGGGGAGTCACGTCCAGATGTCAGTTAACGTTATTCTTTTTAGCGCGGATTTGTCTTAAAAGCACGAGTGATTAAGCTTATATAAGTGTGCAGCGATGTGCAGATCAGCTGAATCAATCTGCTGTTAAAATATAACCATCCATTCATCATATCATCATGCAAAACTAAGAATAAACGTAAACGACGATCGTGTGCGGTTATCTAAATCAGAGAAAGATATAGTTGCGAGTGGGTGGCGGGCGGATAATTTATTTGAAGCTGCGGATTCGGGTGACGTTTGAGCTCATCCGCGCATCTCTAGTGCGCACATAAACCCGTCGGCTTTCAAGTAGCTACTGGACAAGACTTTAGTGATAATGCATCGAGTCAGTGACATTTCCGTCAACTGTCTCTGGACTCGGACGGACTCGGGATATTTTCCGAGTCCGAAACGCTTGAGTCCGAGTCAAGTCCGAGTAAAAATGCATCCGAGTCCCTGACAAGTCCGAGTCGCCTAAAAATTGTACTCGAGACCGGACTCGAGTCCGAGTGCGAGTCCGAGTACCCCAACTCTACTGAAAATGAGCTGAAAAAGATTCATTATCCTATGAGGTCATCTTGTGTTTATCCTTGGTATTACAGTCTTCATCTGCTGGTTTACTATGGAACGCCATTGGGGACAATACCTATTATATGAAACGCGTGAAATCTGGACGCATTAACACGCAAAGTTTGTACGCGTAAATACGAAGTATATGTTCGGGTGTCGCGTCAGACTGCACAACAGCCAATAGCGTTGCTCTATTTAGGATTTAATTTGCATTTGTGATGGGATGGCACGTTGCTGTATACGTATATAAACATCAGACGACATTTCTTTTCGTGAGGGATGACGTGCTGTTAGGTAAGCAAATACCTATGCAAACGTCACACGTAACATTTGTTCGTGAATGAGATCATAATTTTACGTTGGCATGTACATAGGCAAGCGTAAAACTTTAGAGTCAATGATGCATTTATACGTTGGTTGTGATGTCAGTGCTGTGTCATCTCATCCCAAGTGTAAATAGCAACAGTTGTGGATTCAGTAGACATTTAGATGCTATTTACTTACAAATAGTGAGAGATAACGTTACTATTTGCTCCTCAGTATTGTTGTGCATTAAACATCCTGCAATATAACTGACAGTAAATCATTATATTTATAAAACAATATTAAAATCATGGCAACCTATTGAGATATTAAAGAGCGCTACCCCTAACCTTACCCTAAATGTAACTTTTATGAATTAAGATTAATTTTAAGTCAAATCATTTTTATTGAAAACAAATGCGTTTATTAACTGTAAAGTAATAAAAAAGCGCTGTCAGTGGGAATAGAACCCCGGTCTCCCTTTACACGTTACGCCACAGAAACCGCTGACTAGAGGTGACTTTTTCCACATATAGGGTAACATTAGACTGGCCTAGTGTATTTAGTTCTGCCAACAAGTAGGCTATTTGCAGTGGACACCTCGAATGTATTAATCAGAGGGGAAATGTGGTCGTTGGATCACCGAGACCACTCACTTTACCTACAGGACAAATTCCTTTACCGTTACAAAAGAATACACTCTAAACCCGGATAAGTTGAATTTACTTAAAAAATTGGAGGAAACTGGTTGCCCTAAAAAATTTAAGTAATGTAAAGTTTATTTAACTTAAAATGTTTTGTAATATGAATTACAAAGGTCATTTCATTTAACTTAAAATGTTTTGTAACATCATTTCATTTGCAATTATTATAACTATTATATTTAAGTCAAATATACTAATTTCCAAGTTAAATCTATATCAAATGTTTTATTTTTCCAATTTGTTAACCTAGAAAATTAAGAAAAAAGCAAACAAATAAAGGAACATTAATGCAATTTTCCCTTTTATTTTAAATCAATTCAATTACAAATATTCAATTGAAAACACAACAAAACCATTTTTTCATATCCTGAAAACATTTCCCCATAAAACATGGGAGAAAAAAAAAAGTTCAAAAAGATACTAGTTCAACAAATTAACTTATCGTTAAGCACACAAACAAGTTTTCCTCAGAATCGCAACAAACAGCATCAAAACAATATGTTTTTTCCACAATCTGAGTTCACACTATTGGCAATACTGAATTTTAGGTGTCAGCTCACCTTTTCCCGACAAAAATATAAAAATACTTTTCATACACTTAGGATAGTCCAGGTGTAGGCAGGGAAATCAGTCTGAAAACAATGGACATAGAAGGCCTGAGATTGGTCAGTTCATCCATTACCAAGCTTTCTTCCAAGATGATTCCCACTCTAGATGAGGTGAGCTGTGAACTTTCTTGATCAACGCTGAGGATTCTTACTGAAGTCTGTCTTGTCAGCTGCCTCCTAACAGAGGAAGAAACAGAACGACAAATACATTATCAAGTCAGTTAGACAATGCTGTTGTTAAATACTCAAAGTCATATGCTGCCTTCACACCATGTCATAATTACTTTAATTCTGAGAGGACAACATTGTGATGTTCAGCTTGTGAGCTGTTCATGTCAATAGACTGGGAATTGCGCTTTTCTATGGCAACACTATCAATGTCTAAATTAATCTGGAGCAGTCAGATACAGTGGTTAGGTGGTACAGCTCTCAGAAAATTTCCAGTTTACAGATGGTAATTAGACTTTAGGGTTTACGTTTAATTGTACATCTACAGAATATTTAAAGTAAAATCCACATACAAACACTACTGGCATATGGTCAGGAAGATCGGTGTTATTCAGGAAAGCTTGTAAACAACAGGAATGAGTGCAGGACAGACTCACACCATCATCATTATGAATAATCTTCTGACACACACTGTGCTAGTCAAAGTGATCATCCTCAGAACAGGTCTCAGTTAACCCACGACATACAGTTGATCTTGAACTTTGGTGTGAAGGTGGCATAAATGTGAACAAGGAAATTGTTTTGTTCTTGAATAATTTCCATGTTTGAACAAAGAGACAGGGTTTCACAGACAGGGCTTAGCTTAAGCCAGGACTAGGCCTTAGTTAAATTAAGATACTTAAATAGCTTTTATAAAAACACCTTAAAAACATT
>NW_026129474.1:43616-53047 GCF_022985175.1 Labeo rohita | reverse complement strand
ATCTGCATTTGGTCTGTTCCCAAAATCCCATTTCAAAGGATTTCCTCCATTTTGAGAGGGTTTTGATATTGTACATTTAGAATACATTTAGGGTCTCTGTCATTTTCATGTAGGAATTTTTGCTATATGGAATGCAAAAACTTTAAAGGTCAATATCTGAAAACCACTCAGAATGCAGACAGAATTTTAGAATTCCAAGGCAGCAAAAGTATAACAAGTCGTCGCCTTGGAATTATAAAGTTCTATCTGCATTCTGAGTGGATAAGCACATAATGTCAGACTGAATGTCAAGAAAAAGCATGAAAATTGCTTTTACATTTAAACTTCTTGCATATTTTGTAGTTTGTTGTTTTCAGCAAAAGATCCTCTAGCAGCTTTTGTGTTGTTTGTTTCAGAAGTCCCTGCTGCTGCACGAGATCAAATGAAGACAAAGTCAGTGAAGGAGGGAGAATCTTTTTTTTTTAATCCTGATCCTGTGTTAAAAAACCCAAATGATGTGATGACGTGGTACTTTAATGACATTCCTATAGCTGAAATCACTGAGGATCATAGTAGGAATTGCACAGATGTTCAACGTAAAAATGGTAAAGAGAGATTCAGAGACAGACTGAAGCTGGATCATCAGACTGGATCTCTGACCATCACAAATACCACAATCACAGACTCTGGACATTATAAACTAAAGATCAGCAGCAGAAGAGGCAAAATCAGCAGCATCAGCATTATTAGGAGCTTCAGTGTCACTGTCATTGGTAAATATCATTTAGTGATGATTCTCAGTAAATATATCCACCTTTAATATCATAGGAACATTATCTTTACTTATTTTACTCTTCTAAATGCAGCAGAAACTTTAGTCTATTTCCAAGACAATGCATTTGGCAAAGACCATCAAAGGTTTTATGTACAGCATGATTTTCAACATAGATCACTGTAGTCAGTCGCACTGCAGCTGAAGTCATTGATAGTTTGATTATAAAGGGAGCACTCTTTGTTCACTTTCTGTACACATTATCTAATCTATTCACAATTTGAATAAAAGTTTTATTTTTCGTGCTGATAAAAGGACCAATGGCCACATATACACTGCAAAGTTTCAGGAGAGACAACTGCATTTAAATGCAGAGTGAATCTGCTAAAATATTGTTCTACGAGTCACAGCCCAATCCGATGACTGACGTAGTGATAAACATAGCAAAGAAAAAAAAATCTAATGCGTCAAAATATATCTGTATTAAGTCTTGCAGTGTAAATATTATCATTTAATTTAAGTTGCCTCTGTGTCTGTGATTACAACATAAGATATAAGATAATAGCCACAATGCACAGGAGTTGTTTTTGTCTGTCTGATGTACTTAATGAGTGTGTAGTTCATGTCACAGTCTTTGTCAAACAGGTCAGGTCGTGTTTTCTAAGTACTGCAGGGCAGGTGCACATTTATCAAAGAGGACACATCCAGACTCTGTCATGGGTAATGCAGAGAAAATAAGGGTCCTTGTAAATGCTTATGTTAAGTTACTTGGTATAAAAACTATGTGAAAGTAACTTGGCATCAAGTTCATTACAAGCAGCTTTTCCACAAGCTGATTTAAAAATTAGGGATTTATTTTTACAACTTATATTGTTAAATTAATGTTTGCAAAATCTGGTGTTTGTGTGAATGATGTTGTGTGCACCATCTATCTATCTATCTATCTATCTATCTATATATATATATATATATATATATATATATATATATATATATATATATATAGATGAAGATGTTTATTATTGATGAATATACACTCAAAAAAATATTTCAGCCCTTAACTTAATTCAATTACGTACAAAATTTCCATGCATTTAGATTACGTAGTTTTAATTTAAACAAATCAGTTAAACTTAATGTGATTCAAATGCATCAGTCTTACGTAAATGAAACAGGTAAAGTTGATGTAATAGTTCCCAGTGTTAAACAAACCCTGCTCAGTGTTCATGTGTTTCCACACTACAGAGTTGTAACGAAGGCGCTGAGGCGGCGTTAGAATCCATATGCAGAGGTTTATTGTACAAAGCAGCAAACATACACGTAAAACCAGGCAATGGGTCGTTAACCAGAAAGCAGTCCACTCTTTCGACAGTCCAAGGGTAATCCGTAAATCGTAGTGAGAAAGCCAGGCAATAAGGTCAAACCTTGATATCAGTCCACACAGTTCAACAATCCAGAAAGGGTAATCCAAGAAATCGGTAGTCAGAAAACGAGGCAGAATCATACACGTGCAAACAAATCAGAGTAATCAGAAAACGCTTGGTAAGGCAGGTAAACTGGCAATACTTCGCAATGTGTGAGCACATGGTGAGTCCTTAAATACTGCCAAACAGGAAGTAGCAGTAGAAGCAGCAGAGGGAGCGCGCAGTCAGTATTCGGGTGATGGCTCCCTCTGCTGGCTTGGCATTACAGAACCCCTCCCTCTAGGAGCGACTCCTGGAGCTCGACGAGGACGTCCCCGTGGTCGTGGTGCTGGGCGGTCGGGTCTGGCTCGGTGGAATTCCTCTATGAGAGACGGATCCAGAATGTCGTTGGCGGCTACCCATGACCTCTCCTCAGGTCCATAGCCCTCCCAGTCCACCAAATATTGGAGCTGACCCCCTCTACGCCGAGAGTCCAGCAACTCCTTCACCTGATATGCAGGCAAGCCGTCCACTTCCAGGGGTGGCGGCGGTTCTGGGGCCATCTGGCCGGGGTCAGCCTCCGGGTGGACCGGTTTGAGGAGCGATACATGGAAGGAGGGAGAGATACGGTAGTTAGGAGGAAGCTCAAGCTGGTATGTAACTTCATTAATTCGTTTAAGAATTTTAAATGGGCCTACATACCTTGGGCTGAGCTTCCTGCTGGGCAGCCGCAGCTTGATGTCCCGTGTAGAGAGCCAGACCCGCTGTCCAGGTTGGTAGGGAGGGTGTGGCAGGCGGCGTCTGTTGGCCTGAATCTCCTGATTCCTTACAGCCCGCTGGAGACGCACATGGGCACTGTCCCACACCCTCTCGCTACGCTTAATCCAGTCATCGACTGCCGGCACTGAAGACGGTTCACCTGACCACGGGAACATCGGCGGCTGAAACCCCAGGACACACTGAAAGGGGGTGAGGCCTGTAGAGGAATGGGTGAGTGAATTTTGGGCATATTCAGCCCAGGGGAGAAACTCTGACCATCTGTGTTGCTCACGACTGCAATAGGTGCGAAGATATCGACCGATCTCCTGATTTAATCTCTCCACCTGGCCATTACTCTGAGGATGGTAACCTGAGGTGAGACTGACATTAATGTCGAGTTGCTTGCAGAAGGCTTTCCAGACTTGGGATGTGAACTGAGTTCCTCTGTCGCTTACAATGTCCTCAGGTAAGCCATAGACACGGAAGACATGGTGGAAGAGGGCTAAGGCAGTTTCCATGGCTGTGGGGAGACCTTTCAAAGGAATTAAACGGCAGGATTTGGAAAAACGATCGATGATTACCAGTATGGCTGTGAACTCCTGGGAAGGTGGCAGGTCAGTGACGAAATCGATTGATAGATGGGACCAGGGGCGTTGTGGAATAGGTAAGGGCTGGAGTAGACCTGACGGTAGTTCCTTGGGGGTCTTAGATTGAGCACAGATCTGGCAGGATTTGACATAGGTAGCGGTGTCTTTGGTCATGGATGGCCACCAGAATGAGTTCTTTAGGAGATGTAGAGTTCGTGATATACCTGGGTGGCCAGCACTGAGAGAGGTGTGGACCCATTGGAGTACTTGGTGACGCATTTCTTGAGGTACGTAGTGCTTATTAGGTGGACATTGTGGTGGTGGTGGATCTTGATCGTGTCTGCGTTGGATTTCCTCCATGATATCCCATGAGACAGGGGCCAGAATGACGGTGGGTGGAAGGATGGGTTCCGGTGGATGAGTGTCTAGATGAGGATCATGTTGCCGGGAGAGAGCATCTGCCTTGCTATTTTTGCTGCCTGGTCGGTAAGTGACTGTGAAGTTAAACCGGGTGAAAAAGAGAGCCCATCGAGCCTGGCGTGGATTTAGTCTCTTTGCACCTTTGATATACTCGAGGTTCTTGTGGTCTGTGATTACTTGGAAGGGATGACGAGCGCCCTCCAGCCAGTGTCGCCACTCTTCGATAGCTGCTTTCATGGACAACAGCTCCTTGTTTCCAACGTCGTAATTTCGTTCGGCACTGGTGAGTTTTCTGGAGTAGAAGGCGCAAGGATGGAGTTTGCCTGGTTGACCATGACGTTGAGAGAGAATGGCTCCAATTCCACAGTCCGATGCATCCACCTCCACGACAAACGGTAATTCGGGATTGGGGTGCTTCAGAATAGGGGCTGACGTGAAACTTGTCTTGAGTGCGGAAAACGCTCGATCTGCCTCCTCTGTCCAACAGAGTTTCTTGGGTTTGTTCTTTAACAGTGAGGTAAGAGGAGCAGCTATGGTGCTATAATTACGTATGAATCGTCGGTAGAAATTTGCGAAGCCCAGAAATCTCTGAAGCTCCTTAATGGTTGAGGGTTGAGGCCAACCTGTGACTGCCTGAATCTTCGTGGGATCCATCTTGACCCCCTGGTGACTGACCTCATAGCCCAGGAAGGATGTCTGGTGGACGTGGAATTCACATTTCTCTGCCTTGACATACAATTGGTTATCCAGTAGACGGGATAAGACTGCATGCACGTGAGTGATGTGTTCTGTCTCTGACTTGGAGTAAATCAGGATATCGTCAATGTAGGCGATTACAAACTTGTTCATGAAGTCCTTCAGAATTTCATTTATGAATGACTGAAATACAGCTGGGGCGTTGGCTAACCCATACGGCATCACCTGATATTCGTAGTGCCCCCTAGTGGTGAGAAATGCAGTCTTCCATTCATCTCCTTCCTTGATCCTGATGAGGTTATATGCACTTCGTAAGTCAAGTTTGGTGTAAATGGTGGCTTCCCGCAGTTGTTCTAGAGCCGGGGTACAAGAGGCAATGGGTAACGGAACTTTATTGTGACGTTGTTGAGTCCACGGTAATCGATGCACGGCCTCAGACCTCCATCCTTCTTGGCTACGAAGAAGAAGCCTGCTGCTGCGGGGATGTTGATGCACGGATGAAACCTGATTCTAGTGCTTCCTCAATGTACTCCTCCATAGCCTGGTCCTCCATTCTCGACAACGGGTACACCTTACTCTTAGGTGGCATGGCGTTCGGCAGCAGGTCAATGGCACAGTCCCATGGCCGGTGTGGAGGGAGTAAGGTAGCCTTGGTTTTGCTGAAAACTTCTGATAGATCTTGATACTGCTCAGGAATGGAGATTTTTACCTTCGTGTCTGGACTTTCAATGCTTGTGGTGAGACAGGGTTGTGGTTGAGCAGGAAGACAGTTCCTTAAACAGAAATGTGACCAGTGAGTTAATTCCCCTTGATTCCACGAGATGGCAGGATCATGGATGGAGAGCCAGGGGAATCCGAGGATAATCTCGTACTTGGGTGAATCAACCACATACAGGGTAATGTTCTCCTGATGAAGTAATCCAACCTGCAGTTTCACTGTCTTGGTTTGATGGTGGATGCCGTGGTCGATGAGAGTATCATTGATGGCTTTGATTCGAATGGGCGGGATGCATGGTTGAGTTGGAATGTTGAATTTTTCTATGATGTCCTTATTGATGATGTTCAACGCAGCCCCAGAGTCAATCATCGCTGTCAGATCGAGAGAGAGGGTATCAGTTCTTATGGTAACCGGCAGTGTCAAAGATTTGTATTGTAATATGGAGAGGTTTTGGATATTTACCTTTGAGGAGGTCTTGAATTTGAGTGGACATCCAGTGCTACGGTGGCCTGGTTCACCGCAGTAAAAGCACAGGTGATTTTGACGGCGTCGAGTACGTTCCTCCTCAGATAATCGTGAAGCGTTTATTTGCATGGGTTCGATCGGTACTTGTTCTGTTACTGAGCTGGAGCTCGGGGAGTTGCGATGATAACTCTTGGCTGAGCGTTGTTTGGGTGTCTGCCTCATGAGATTATCAAGTTTAATGGCGAGGTTAACCAGTTCTGAAAATGATGAATTCTCTCGTCGGCAGGCGAGCTCAGTTTGTAAATCACTGTTCAAACTGTTGTAAAAGACGGCTTTGAGAGAAACATCATTCCATCCGCTCTGAGCTGCTAGAGTACGAAACTCAATGGCGTAATCAGCTGCGGTGCGGTTGCCTTGACGAGCGTGAATGATTTGATTCGAAATATCCCTGCCCCCTGCGGGATATTCGAATACTTCCTGAATTTGTTGCAAGAAATAGTCAACAGATCGCTTAAACTGTGAGTCGGCATCCCATACCGCTGAAGCCCAATCGAGAGCCCTCCCTGTGAGCAGCGTCATGAGAAACGCACATCTTTTCTCTTCAGATTCAAATCGTTCAAGTTGATAATCAAAATACAGTTTCACTTGTCGAATAAACCCTTTGCATTGCTCAGCTGTGCCATCGAATTTGGTAGGGAGAGCAAAGCTTACCGTAGAAGGCATTGGTGGAGGGAGGGCTCGCACGTAGTGTGTCAGATGTTCGTTGACAGACTGCAGCTTCGTAAGCTGTTCTTGATAATTCTTTAGGAGTTCGCTCTGATAAGCAAACGCTGCTTGCAAGTTGGAGACCTCCGCTGGATTCAAGGGAGGCGAAGTATTCTGTAACGAAGGCGCTGAGGCGGCGTTAGAATCCATATGCAGAGGTTTATTGTACAAAGCAGCAAACATACACGTAAAACCAGGCAATGGGTCGTTAACCAGAAAGCAGTCCACTCTTTCGACAGTCCAAGGGTAATCCGTAAATCGTAGTGAGAAAGCCAGGCAATAAGGTCAAACCTTGATATCAGTCCACACAGTTCAACAATCCAGAAAGGGTAATCCAAGAAATCGGTAGTCAGAAAACGAGGCAGAATCATACACGTGCAAACAAATCAGAGTAATCAGAAAACGCTTGGTAAGGCAGGTAAACTGGCAATACTTCACAATGTGTGAGCACATGGTGAGTCCTTAAATACTGCCAAACAGGAAGTAGCAGTAGAAGCAGCAGAGGGAGCGCGCAGTCAGTATTCGGGTGATGGCTCCCTCTGCTGGCTTGGCATTATAAGAGTGTTCAAATAGCATTGACACAGTGTTGGAGTTAAGGAGATCATTATGTCATGATTGACCAATAATGATGAACACCTGTTGTTTAGAAGCAGAATCATCGAAGGAAAGAGAAACACAAGAATCAGCCACAGCCAAAGATAAAATTAACTTAAATAAATGAGGACATTAAATCTCTGATTAAACAACTCCACAAACAACATTACAGATTGACTTGATTTCTGTCATATATCTACAAATATTATTTCAGAACATCTAAACAGAGGTTTAGATGTTTTATTTTTTTTTTAAAGTTTCAATTGACCTCACCATCATGGCGAACAGGGTTTACTTTAGTTGGACTCTTGACTTTTTTTTTATGTTAATTTTTATTTTTGGCTGTTGTAATTATGTGTATGAAGTACATTTATTACAACAAAATAAAAAAGCCAAAAGAAGTCTGATTAGGTGTTTTTGGTTAATTTTTATTGTTTGTTAAATCATTATCATCCAGTGGCATGATGCACTGATCTCATGCAGTGGTTAGTCTATTATTTTCATAATGTTAACAACAGGTGTATGAACTATTATGGATGTTTATCTTATACACTAAATCTTGAAATCTACAGCATCAGTTTGACACACACAGACATCAAGAATCAGCATTTGAATCTCAACAATGGTGACATTTAACAGCTGCATGCTGGGTAGCAGCAGAGTACAAATCTCACCCATGACTCCCAGCATGCAGCTGTTGAATGTCACCATTGTTGAGATTCATATGCTGATTCTTGATGTCTGTGTGTGTCTAAGTAATACTGCAGATCTTAAAGTAGTAATAGTAACAGTTCATACAACTACTGTAAATATAATGAAACTAAGAGGTAAACCACTAAACAATATCAGCAAATCAGGCCACTTGACAATGATTACAACATCAATAATAATTAACCAAGAACACTTAATAAGGACCCCTTTTTTTTGCGCTATACAAATGTGCTCTACGAACACAATTACAGCAACCAAAGAACAAAAAAAAAACTATACTAAGAAAGTCAAGGGTCAAGAGCCCAACTAAAGTAAACCCTGTTCGCCATGATGGTGAGGTCAAATGAAACATTTTTTAAAATAAAACATCTAAACCTCTGTTTAGACGTTCTCAAATAATATTTGTGGATATACGACAGAAATCAAGTCAAACTGTAATGTTGTTTGTGGAGTTGTTTAATCAGAGATTTAATGTCTTCAGTTATTTAAGTTAATTTTATCTTTGGCTGTGGCTGATTCTTGTGTTTCTCTTTCCTTTCGGTGATTCTGCTTGTAAACAGCAGGTGTTCATCATTATTGGTCAATCATGACATAATGATCTCCTTAACTCCAACACGTTTCATTTACGTAAGACTGATGCATTTGAATCACATTAAGTTTAATTGATTTGTTTAAATTAAAACTACGTAATCTAAATGCATGGAAATTTTGTACGTAATTGAATTAAGTTAAGGGCTGAAATATTTTTTTGACTGTATATATTCATCAATATATATATTGATGAAGATGTTTATTGCAGCATAGCAGTGGCAAAGTACATGTTGTACCTTGTACCTTTGGAGTCAAAATGAACGCAGAACATCCTAATCTCAAACCTTTTACACAGTTACAGTTTACTACCCTTAATGTAAATGAAGTTGCTCCTTTCGTAACAGCTGTGGTCTGTATGTTAATTAAGTTCCTGCATCCCTTTGTCTGAGGGGGTTCTCAGTGTCTCAACACATGCTCCCTTTCTACAATTGGTCACCTTTTGCTCAGGATGTAATCATCCTAAATGGTCTAGAAACAACATAACCGTTGACTTTCTTCTTCTCTATAATAATTAAGCCATTCTGGGAAATGAGCATGATTAAACATATACTGTGGAGTGGAATCTGGGTCGAGGCAGACTATAGATTCTTACAGGCCCCTCTTTGGTGCTCTTGGCCTGGAAGAAGCATCACATCCACTCCCTTATAAAGATTACACCGCCCTTCCTGGGTAGGTGCCCAGTGGCAGTGAACCCCTGCCTTCCCTTAATGGCCATCGGAGAATCTTACCCGTCTTTGAGTGGACACCTCATGCACACTGGTTATCGCTCCATCCAGTTAGGCAAAATTATCATAGACTTTTATAAAATTTGGCAAAATGACATACAAACATTTTCTTGGGTTTGGAAGATGAGCACTTGAGAACCATAACAGCAAAAGGAATCATCTAAATGTACTAAACATGATGACAGTACAAACAGCAAAAGCTTTGCCCCTTGTTTTCCATCTTGGTGATAAGACTGCTGTCCATAG